>NW_025843658.1:0-1902 GCF_002878395.1 Capsicum annuum | reverse complement strand
TCTTTTCACTATTTTTTCCTAATATTTAAGAGATAAGAATTAATTAAATATATTTATGGTAAAATCTTTCCTTATTAGAAGTCATTAGAATTTCTCTATTTTTTTCTAATTTAAGAATTGAAAATTAATTAAATATATTTATGGTAAAATCTTTTCTTATTAGGTGTCATCAAAATTAATGATAACTAATACTTTTTCTATTAGTTTAATAATTCTAAATTAACTAAATTTGATTTTAAGAAGATTTAAAAAATCTAGAAATAAGCATAAAATCGTTAAAATAAGAAAAATTTAAGAAGTACTAGATTTTTAAAAGTTTTAAGTACGTAATAAGAATGTACTCAATGATTTTGCAAATGTTTGACTTTAAAAATAAGAAAAGATTCCAAATATATATATAAAAAATAGTAATATAAATATGATTCAAATTGATGCGTCTCACTTAGTTTGTGACAACAAGGGAAAGAAGTACTATATGACAAATGCAAAAGTGATGATCCATCAACCATTTGAAACTTTTGGTGGTAAAACATATGTGTTTATATTTAGTGTGAAGATTTTTGAAAAGTGATTTGAACTTTTATACTTTATTAAAAATCTTCGTAATAGATAAAATTATTTAATTTTAAATAATCAAACGTTACACGTGCGAGGCACGTGCGGTTAAACTAGTATTTATTAAAAGTGTGAAGGGTCTTAGAAATATTGTTTGAATGTTTTGCCCTTCATTAAAAAATCCGCAATAGACAAAATCGTCTTTTCACCTTTTTTTATAAATTATTATTTAGTTTTTTTTATAATATTAACTATTATCTGTGAAAATTAAGGACTCCTAAAATATATGGTAACAAAAATATATATGGAAAACTAATGCTGCTAGATTTTCTTTCCTTGTGTACCCAAAAAAGAATTTCTAAAATATATAATAAATGGAGAAAAAAAAGGTAAATTTAATGAATAAAATTTAATAACAATTTTATTTCTCCAAAATTAAAATAACGTATAAGGTAGATAACAAAAGCACAACAAATTTTTTTCTCCAAACTTTGTTAGTTTTTGGACTCATTTCTTATTTTTTGACGTAAAAATCTCTGGAAAATATCTTCCTTCCAAATTTATTAGGTATTAGGACTATATATAAAAAAAAAATGAAAAAAAGAAATACTCCCTCCGTTTAAAAAAGAATGACCTACTTTGACTTGGTATAAGGTTTAAGAAAATAAAGAAGACTTTTGAATTTGTGGCTTTAAATTAAAGTTGTATCAAATGTACCAAAATACCTTTTAATCTTGTGGTCCTAAACATGCCATGTAGAAAGTTGAAATTAAAGTATTGTAAAAAAAGGGGGGGTCATTCTTTTTTAAACGGACTAAAAAAGAAAGTAGGTCATTCTTTTTAAAACGGAGGAAGTATCCTTTTAATCTATCTATAATCTAAAAACAGTTTAAATAGAAAAAATTGATTTTGTGGAAAATTTTTAATGAAAGACAAAAGGTTTAATTCACTTTTTAAAAGATTTTTACACTTTTAATATATTGAAAGTATGAAGGGCTTTAGAAATGTTGTTTGAACTTTTTGCTCTTCATTAAAAGTCTTTGTTTTAGACAAAATCGTCTTTTCACTCTTTTTTCTAATATTTAAGAACTGAAAATAAATTAAATATATTTATGGTAAAACCTTTCCTTATTAGAAGTCATCCGAATTAATGACAACTAATATTTTTCATTAGTTTAAGAATTCTAAATCAACTAAATTTGATTTGAAAAACCTAGAAATAAATATAAAAGCGTTAGAATAAGAAAAATTAAAGAAGTACCAATTTTTTTAAAAATTTTAAGTACGTAATAAGAATGTAAACAATGATTTTGTAAAGATTTGACTTTAAAAATAAGAAAAGATTTT
>NW_025843657.1:0-1910 GCF_002878395.1 Capsicum annuum | reverse complement strand
AATGATAGCGTGGTAAATGAGTGTAGGTATGAGATTTTGATCGGTGAAATGACCTTATCAAGACTCATGATCCATGCCCGGTAAGTGGAAGAGCAGTTGTTTAAGACTAAGAAGAGGCAGAACAAGAAAGCAAGGTCAGGTAATTTAAACTTTGCTCACCCCAAGTCAAATAGAGAAAACTATTCATAGTTTCTCTCCAAGTCAGCTGTTCCAGCTCCTTCCTCTTCCAGCGCTCCAGTGCCAAAGTTTTGAGACGGCAATAGAAACAAAGCGCTAGGCTCTAAATCTCAGGGCAATGTTAGTTGTGCCCGAACGAATCCCCTTTGTCTGACTTATGGTAAGAACCATAAGGGCATTCGCAGGGCCGGTAGAGATGTCTTTTTTGGTTGTGGCAAGCTAAGCCACAGGATTAGGGAGTGTCTACAGTCAAGTCTTCATGGTTAGCAAAATCATTCTACAGCTCAGTCCAGTCGCCCGAACTAGCAGGGTGCCATTTCCACTGCTACCAGTGGGCAATGCCCAAACAGACTCTATGCTCTTCAGTCCTGACAGGATTAGGAAAATTTTCCTTATGTCATTTCTGTTACATTACAGATTTTCCATGTTCATGTTTATGCTTTGCTAGACCCAGGTGCATCTTTGTCTTTTGTTAATCCATACATAGCAGACAATTTTGGAATTAGTTTCGAAGTCTTAGCATAGCCCTTCTCAGTCTCTACCCCAGTGGGTAAAACCATCATAGTTCAACGGGTATAAAGGAACTGTTCGATTATGATATCTATGAAATCCATGTCAGTAGATTTAGTGGAGTTAGAGATGACTAATTTTGATGTCATTCTCGGTATGGATTGGCTTCATTCCTGCTATGCCACCGTCAACAGCAGAAATAGGATAGTTCAATTTCAATTCCCGAATGAGCACGTCCTAGAGTAGAATGGTAGCATTTCAGCGTATAGGGGTCAACTTATTTCCTACCTTACTATAAGGAAAATGATTTCTATGGGGTGTGTGTATCATCTCGTGCATGTTAAAGATTTTAGTTCTAAATCTCCCACTCTCGAAACAGTCCCTGTTGTTAATGAATACTCAAATGTTTTTCTCGAAGATCTCTAGGCATTACTCTTGAAAGGGAAATAAACTTCAGCATAGACCATCTTGTGGATACTCAACCTATTTCTATTCTGCCATATAGAATGGCACCAGCAGAACTCCAGGATCTAAAAGATTAGTTGAATGATCTATCAGATAAGAGATTTATCAGACCCAGCATTTCCCCAAGGGGTACGCCAGTATTATTCGTGTGCAAGAAAGATGGTTCTCTCAGGATGTGTATTGATTATCATCAACTCAACAAGGTCACGGTCAAGAATAGATATCCTCTTCCCAGGATTGATGATCTATTCGACCAACTTTAGGTTGCGAGTTATTTCTCCAAGATAGACCTTAGATCAGGCTATCATTAGCTCAGAGTTAGAGAATGTGACGTTTTAACGACAGCTTTTCCATACTCGGTATGGTCACTTTGAATTTTTATTCATATTATTTGTTCTTACCAATGCCCCAGTAGCTTTTATGGATTTGATGAACCGTGTGTTCAAGCAGTAATTGGACATGTTTGTCATAGTCTTCATAGATAATATTCTGGTCTATTCTCACACAGTGTGTGATCATGCAGACCATCTCAGGATTGTTCTTCAGACTCTCAAGGATCATAAATTATTTGCTAAGTTCAGAAAGTGCAAATTTTGGCTAAGATCAGTAGAATTCCTTGGACATATTATTTTCGGTGATGGCATTAGAGTGGATCCTCAAAAAATCGAGGCAGTAAGAAACTAGCCCAGACCCATATATTTATCAGATATTAGGAGTTTCTTGGGTTTGGCTGGCTATTACAGACGGTTTGTCGAGGA
>NW_025843656.1:0-7876 GCF_002878395.1 Capsicum annuum | reverse complement strand
GAGAGGAGGTGTAGATATCCTATTGGTTGGTTTGAAGTGGGAGAGGCAACAGTGGTAGGGCTTGACTTGGAATTTGATACCTTATAAAAAGTCCAGTTGATCAGGAAAAGACTTAAGACAGCTCAGAGCCGATAGAAATCATACACAAATATGTGCAAAAAGGATATCAAGTTTGAGATAATGAATTTTGGGTATTTGAAAATCTCTCCTATGGAAGAAGTGAAGAGGTTTGGCAAGAAGGGGAAACTCAGTCCTCGCTATATCAGTCTTTATCAACTTCTTAGCCATTTTGGAAAGGTAGCTTATGAGCTCGAGTTGCCTTCAGACATAGCTTCAGTGCATCTAGTGTTCTATGTCTCTTTAATAATGAAATACATAGGTGACCCAGCAGTCATTATCCCTATAGAGGGCATAGACATTCAGAACAACCTCTCTTACAAAGAGATCCCAGTCGAAATCCTTGATTTTTAGACTCGCAGACTGAGGAACAAAGAAGTCCATCTAGTCAAAGTTCTTTGGCAAAATCAGTCCGTTGAGGGAGTTACTTGGGAAGCAGAAGCAGATATGCAGACCAAGTATCCTCACCTCTTCTCCGCAAATTCAGACTCAGCTCAAGGTAATAGTTCCCCTAACTCCATCCAGTTTAATAGTCAGACATAGTTACTAACTTGGTAGCAGTTATCATTGATTTTCAGTTATGTATATATGCATCAGATACGCATGTTTAGCATGAGAAACTCATCTTACCAGTAATCCCATTCATGCATTCATGAATCATGTTCATCTAGATACTCATCCATCAGATATACATGTTCAGCATCATAATTCAGTATATCAGTAATCTCAGTCATGAAATCATGCTTCAATTGTGCATGTCCAGTATCTAAATCATATCTATTAGTATTCTCATTTTAATCAGTCTCATTCGAGAATGAATGTTCTCAAGGGGGAGATATTGTAAGACCTTGCAAAATCCTAAGCTTAAGTGAGTCCCTTAAAGCTTGTTAAGGGGTCCCAGACATAGAAAATTCTAGCTAAGTATTCAGACTTAGCATTATTTTGGCCTTCATAAGTTGGCAATTCTATTTCATGACTCTTGTAACCTTAAAGTATCTATCTTTAGATTCATTCATGATAAGATATGCTAGTAGTTGTTTGTGGACAAATTTTAGATTTTTTAGACCTCGTTTAGACCATGTTTGAATGACCAAAATAGTGAGTCGATGCGATATCGATGCGTCGCGTTATCCATAGCGACGACAGATAATTTTCCCTCAGCTCAGTGCAATTTCCAATGAACCGATGCGGAATCGATGCAGCACACTATCCATCACATCAATCCCATCAATGCAGTGCATCAGTCTGTGCATCGGCAATTTAGTTTTCAGTCATTAAAAAGTTGTGTCCTCAGGGGCATTTGGATCTTTTCCCATGTCCTTCAGCATCAAATCACACAAAATTTAGCCCTCTGTTTGCAACATACACTCATTATTTCACCAATTACTTAAGCACAAAATCCCTAGGTTATTGAATTTCAAATCCAAAGCTTAAGATTCCACCATTAATCTTTAATAATTTGGCAACCAAGGTATGTGAAGTGTTCATCCAAGGGTTCCCTCCACCCTTGGAGTCCGAGAAACTCTTTAAAACTTCAAGTAATTTGATTTTATGATTTCCATGATTGAAATTGAAGTGTATTCATGATTATTATTTGAATTAGGTTTCCATTTCATGATTTATTACACGTTTCATATGGAATTGATTATTATGTGTGTAGATTCATATGAATCCATTTTAAACCCTTGAAATGGTGAAATTGGAATTGAATCATGATTCTTACTTGTTGTTCAATGTTTTGTGCATATGTTATGCTCACCAAGTATTTGATGAATTGTTCATGTGAACTAATAAGGGAAAGAAATCATGTCATGCTAGCTTATGTGCAGGTTATATCATACATGGATTTGATAAAATGCCTTCATAAATAAATTATGAACAAGTTCACATGATTATGCTTCTCAAGTTCATGCTATGATTTACTTTTCATGCTATTAAGTCCTGGAGGTAGTCAATACCTAAAATCTTAGCTGTTTATCTAGAGCTCCAGTAGTTACAAAACAGTCTCAGTAATGTCTTGATCAGTAGAATTCAGTTAGTAATAGAAACTCACGAAATCTCAGTAGTGTTCATAATTCAGTCACAGTATTCAGTTCAGACCTCAGTAGTACTTTGTACTCAGGTAGTTAACAAAATTTAGTAGTATTCCATTAGTCCACGGAACCTAGTGAACTTAGTTCAATTTAGCCAAATAGTAAAAATCAATAACGGTTTAGTCTAGCCTAGTACAGACTAGAAATTAGTTTAGTGTCTATTCAGTTGGGAGTAGGATTCAACACCGAGAGAACCGAGGGATGGGGGCATTCTTGCCAGGAGAGGATTTGACCCTTAGTAGCAATCCCTGCATTACAGAACTACGTAGCCACCGTAGGTTGAGATATCTTCCTTCTAAATTTTATGAGGGTTGATACATCTCACACAAGTTTTCCAACCAGCAAGGGTTGACTAAAGAGCTTCCTATTAGAGAGGGTTAACTCACGAATTTTCTCTGCCTGTGCCACGGTATTGACACCCTTCAAATTGGAGTTACTGGTTGGACCCCGATCTATTTAGAAAGATCCATATCAGTTAGATGATTACCTCCCACAGTCTTAGTTTTAGATTCAGTCTCAGTATAGAACTCAGTTTAGTTCTACAGACTCAAGACTGTCAGACACAGTCACTCAGTTCAGTACAGAACTCTGTATAATTCCACAGAATTAAGAATGTTTGATACAGTCATTTAGTTTTAGTAATTCAGGATCAGTATACTCAAATATCAGTTAATCAGTATTCAAATTCAGTAGTTAGTGTTACCACGATCTCAGTTATAGTTTACGTATTCATGCATGTACGGGTGTTCGGCTTTTGAAAGAACCATTTTCAGCTTTTTCCTGGGAAAATTGCATATTTCAAGCAACCAAGGTTGCATTTAATGCTGCTTTTTAGTTTTTCAGGGTAAGGAGCTGACTGAAGAAAAAGACTCAGAAAATCTACTGAAATACACTCCTGACAGTCAAAATGGTGGACTGCCAACTTTGCGACAGACTACCAACTCAACCGTCAACTGGAAACAAAACTCATGACCTCTGAGGTACCAGAGACTGGCCATGTGGTGGATTGTTAGTTTTGCAATGGACCACTAATTTAGCCATCAGCATAAAGCAGGAACATGCATATTGAAAGGCTTAGCAACGGCCAACATAGTGGACTGTCAATATTGCGACGGACTACCATTCCAAACGTCAAGACTATCTAGAACCTAAGTCTATAGGGTTGTTAGCGACGGTCCAAATAGTGGACCTTCAACCCTATGATGGACCACCATTTTGGCTGTCAGTCTTAACCAGAATGTTACCCTCTAGTATTAGCATCGACGATCCAAATGGCGGACCTTTAACCCTGTGAAGAACCATCACTATGGATGTCAATATTATCTAGAATGGTACCCTTCAGTATTAGTAGCGACAGTCCAAATGGTGGACCATCAACCTTACGATAGACCACCACTTTGGCCGTTACTTTAGACACAGATTTTAAATTATTTTAATTTTAAATTCTTTTTATGGGGGAACATATAAATACCCAGTTTTAGGTTTTATTAGTTATCTTTCTTATCCATCTCTTATCTTTGATTATGGTTTCCAAGACTTAAAATATATTGCTACATAGTTTTGCTTTAAAATTCATTTCTAGAATTAGGGGAACAAGATATGATTATTATAGTTTCTATTGAAGATTGAGGAGAAACAATCGTGATTTTTGTAAGTAAATTTGTATCAATTTATGAATAACACAATGTATTCTTCTCTTTCTATGGTGGAAATGTGTGGCTAAGCTTCCACAACTAGGGTTATGGGAGCCTTGATGTGAACAATTTAATTGGGGTGGTGAATCTAGTAGGATCCCCTGTTCAATTGATGTTGCATAAACCCTGCTTTATTTTAATGACTTTTCTTGGTTGCAAACTTGAAAAGTAAGCCCAAGAACATCACTTTTTCAAATAGAGAAGTGTTTGCTGGGAAAAGAAAGGGTTTACACAAATCTAAAGATTTTGATTTTTAGATAAAGAGTAGATGCCTTAACTGGATCAATCCATGTGAGAATGTAATTGAATAAATAGCTTGTTCCTTAAGTTTGAAAGAACTAAGGGATAAATTACTCATTTTGGGTTGAGAAACTAATGGTTAAATCATAGAATTCACTTTATCTTGCAATTGAAATTATTCATTGGGAATCCACAATAGTTCACAACCCTAGCTGCTTAAGCATCTTGGTAACCACAACTCTAGTTTGACTACTCTTACTGAATAACTATTTGCAATACAATCGATAATTGGATTACTCTCTATGAAAAGTAATTAAACTCATTTGATAAGTCAAAATCCCCTTTCTATTTTGGAGCCTTCTATCAATAGTCTAATAACAATCACAACACTTAGTGAGTACAGTATTCCCTGTGGAATTCGACACCCAACCCAGATTGGCTCTATATTTGACAGCGACCGCTTACTCTCTCATAAGATAGGTATAATTTGGGCATGTCAAATTTTGGTGCCGTTGCTGGGGAATGTTGTTCTCAATTAAGTTTGTGTTTGTTAATTGACCTTAGGTCAAAGTTTCCCAAATTTTACTTTTGTTTGTTGTTTTTGTTCTATGCAGGGGAGTTATTATGTATGCCAAGTACATAGAGATTGGGTGCATAATTACTACCAATACATTTAGAACCACAATTAATTGGCAGAATGGCAGATCCCTAAGATGCTGAAAGACTAGCCGCTTTGGCTAGAGCTCAAATAAATTAATAGAATACTAGTTAGCAAGCACGTCATCCTAATCCTGATGAAGATGATTTGGGGGATGACGACTTGTTAGATCCTGTTAATCTAAGGCATATAGAAAATGTGGTTGCACCAGTGAATCAGAATATCAATAGAAATCGCCCCTTTAGGGCAAGGCAAGATCGTTAACCAGTGTAGTTTGATCTGAAAGACGGTAAAGATAGAATGGATGGAGTAGGTGCAACTGGAGCTATCATACCTTTACCTCTATTACTAGGAGCTAAATTTAATATTACCAGTACGATAATTCAACTTTTTTATCTTAAGGGGTTGTTCGGTGGTCTTCCTGGAGATGATGCAAACATGATTTGGTGAATTTTATCACTATTTGCAAGTCTTTGGATAGTTTAGGAGTAGGTCAAAATACTATCTGTCTACGTCTATTTCTGTTGTTTCTATCTGGAGAGGTGATACTATGGTTGAACGAACTGACTCCCAACTCTATAACCAACTGGAGGCAGTTGAAAAAGACTTTACTAAAAAGGTTCTTCCAAACTTCCAGAAGGGTACAGTTGAGGGATGAAATTAGTAACTTCCGATAGCTTCCCACTGAAGCTCTTCATGAGACCTGGGGGAGACTTAAAAAGAAGATGATAAAGTGCTCAAACCATAAAATGATGGATATTTATCTGATGGAGACTCTTTATCAGGCTTTGAATTCTATTATGAAGCCAGTCATTGATAATGTTGTAGGAGGGTCGTTTGTTGACCTTACTTTTCTAGAGGCTTCGTAGATGCTTGATCGGATGACCAAATAGAGTAGAGCTTCGCATACCAGGGATTCTATGGTAGCAAGACCTATTGTGTCTGGTAGTATGACTGTAGAACAACGCAAGAAGGAGGAAGAATATGACCAGGATATGGCATATTTAAAGACGTAGATGGATTTGCTGACTAAGCATCTATTGTCTGGAAAATTAGAGAAGGTGAAAGCTATTTCATCCCAGGGAAGACTTGATTTTGATTCGGAAGAAGAGGCAAACTATCTAAATAATTAGGGGGAGTTTTGAGGAAGTATCCAAGGAAATCAAGGTGAGAACTATTATGATAAAGTTGGTTACAAGGATAGAGATCAAGGGAGTTGGAAGAGAAAAAATGATAAGAGAACACTATATGTACCTCATGGAACCAGAGATAATGCTACAACTAGCTCTGGCAAAATATCCATGGAGGACATGAATGAGAAACTATTAAAGGGAGTTGAGACTACCAACTCTGGGGTGACCACTATAAAAAGTGACTTGTCTTCCATGAGTTAGTTGGTAAACTTATAGTCTACTTCTATCTAGTAGTTAGAGCAGCAAATGATCCAACTCTCAGCAGCATTGAATCAGAGAAAGAGCAAAAATTTAACAAGTGATGCAGTTTAGAATCCTCAAAATGATAGCTCCTACATGGAAATTACCACATGGAGTGGTAAGGTATTACAAGATCATCTGTGGGCAAAGCTAGGATTCCAGAAGATATTGAGCATAAAGAGACTTATCCAGTGGAGTCTAAAAAATTGGATGAAGTAATTTATAATATACCATCCAACCATCAGCAGGTTGATGAGTTGGAGAAAAGCAAGGGAAAGAAGACTGAAGTGGTGGTTACTGCGCTCCCAAAACCACCTCCTTTGTTTCCCCATCGGTTGAAAAAGAAGGCTGATAACACAAAGTTTGGCAAGTTTATGGCCATTATTAAGCAGTTGACAATCAACTTGACATTGGTGGAAGCATTGGAGCAAATTCTCGGGTACGTAAAGTTCATAAAAGACCTTATTACGAAGAATAAAATAGTTAGCTATGAGACAGTGGACAATCTTTATTATTGTGGTGCTATTTCCACAAGGTCGTTGGTGTAAAAGAAGGCAGACCCAGAAGCATTTAATATCCCATTCACTATTGGGCCTCTTGATTTTGTAAAGGCTCTATGTGATTTGGGGGCCATTATAAACTTGATGCTGCTTGTTGTGTATAAGAAACTGGGTTTGGGGGATCCTACTCCCACAGACTTGAGATTAGTTATGAAAGATAGGTTTGTGAAGCGTCCTGTGGGGTTTTTATATGATGTATTAGTTAAGGTGGCTAGTTTCATATTTCAAGCTTATTTTCTCATTCTCAATTGTAAGGTGCACTTCGAGGTGACCATAAACTTGGGTAGACGTTTTCTCACAATTGGGAGTGTACTTATTGATCTAAAGGCAAATGAGCCACTATTCAGGCTGAATAATAAAGTAGTTTGATTTGATGTATGCCAGTCCATGAAACAACATAAAGATATGAGTGTATTTTCTATTGTGGATATTTATTATGAGAAGAAGTAGGAAGTACCTATAGAAGAAAAATTTATTATGGAGACTCTAGCTGCTGTATTAATAAATTTTGACCAAGATGGTATTGAAGATTATGAGGAGACCGTGTGTGACTTGACAGGAATGGGGTCTTATTCTTATTCACCAAAGAAGCTAGATTTATACTTGAAAAATCATCCCAGTCCACCAGCCAAGCTGTCTATTAAAGAGCCACCCACTTTGGAGTTGAAGAGTTACTTCGTCATTTGAGGTATGTTTTCCTGGGCAGTAAAAATACATTACCTATTATTATTGTGGCTGACTTAGGTGAACAACAGGTAGAAGCCCTTATTTCTATTCGTAAGAGATATTAAAGGGCTATTGGTTTGATGATTGTAGACATTATCGGCATTCCTCCTAGTATATGTACACAAAAAATTCAACTAGAGGAGGATTGTATCCTCACTATTGAGCATCAGTACCGTCTTAACCCACCTATGCAAAAGGTGGTGAAGAAAGAAATTATTAAGTAGCTACATGCAGAAGTGGTGTACCCCATCTCAGATAGTAAGTGGGTGAGTCCTTTTTAGTGCATGTCCAAGAAATGGGGCATAACAGTGGTGGCTGACAAAAAGAATGAGTTGATTCCACTCAGGCCAGTTAC
>NW_025843655.1:0-1383 GCF_002878395.1 Capsicum annuum | reverse complement strand
TTTAAAACCCATGGTGGAATCTTGAGTTATTTGAAATTCTAGTCTGAAACCTTAGAGAGTGTTCTTGTGGATTTTTGATGAAAATATTAGTAATGTGGTATTTTGGGATTGTAATCTTGTGTTTAAGCTGATAAGGGGTGGAAAATACCCAATATACCCTTAATAAGATGAATTTTAAAAGCTTAAATTTCCAGGTGCGTGTAGCAGAGCATGCGTCGCATGCTCTAGTCCGCCGGACTTGAGCGTGAGTTGGATGTTGCATCGCATGGTTTTAGGGGTGGAATGGACCATGCGACACATGCAAATCGCATGATGCCACTGTTTTGGGCATCCAAACATGCCCTAAACGACGTCCAAAAATCCTAAAACTTACCCATTATGTATTATCAACTTACCCCATCGTGAATCAATAAAAATATCAAGAAACAGAGGTCGGGAAGGTCATCAAAAAAATTTGCAAAGATTGGAAGCTCAAAAAATTCACAAAAAAATATGTCATGAAAAGCCACTCCACCATCCTTGGAATCTATAAGTCGCACCCCTAGGTTTGCAAGCCAGTGAATATCCTTCACCATCTCCCTCTTTCCCTTTTCAACATAAGAAAGACTACCCATAGATAACCTGCTGAGGGTGTCGGCTACCATATTCGCCTTGCCCAAATGATACTGCAGGCTCATGTCATAATATTTCAGAAGCTCCAATCAATACCTCAGCCTGAGGTTCAATTCTTTCTTCAAGAAAATATATTGTAAACTCTTGTAGTCAGTAAATATATCTACATGTACCCCATAAAGATAATGCCTCCAGATTTTAAGCGCAAACACCATAGCTACTAATTCCAAGTCATGCATAATGCACCTTCAACTGCCTAGATGCATAAGCTACCAACTTACCGTGCTGCATAAGAATACACCCAAGTCCCACTCGGGAGCATCACAGTGCATAACAAAACCTTTTGTACCTTTCGAAAGAGTTAAAATAGGAGCATTTGTCAACTTGTCTTTCAACTTCTCAAAACTATTCTCACAGGAGTCAAACCACACAAACTTCACCTTTTTCTAAGTCAGTTTAGTAAGTGGAGAAGCTATGGAAGAAAAACTCTCTACGAACCTTCTGTAATATCCCACCAAACCCAAGAACCTCTGAATGTCGGTTGGAGTCGTGGGTCTAGGACATTTTCTCACCACCTCAACCTTTTGGGAATCAACCTTAATCCCGTCACTAGACACAATATGCCCCAGAAAAGCAATAGCATTAAGCCAGAATTCACACTTGGAAAATTTAGCATATAACCTATGATCCTTGAGGGTCTGCAGGATAATCCGAAGGTGATTAACATGATCCTCCTCACTCTTAGAATAAATCAAAATATCATCAATGAAA
>NW_025843654.1:0-1841 GCF_002878395.1 Capsicum annuum | reverse complement strand
ATTATAAGTACATTTAATATGCATTTCTCTATTCTATTCCTGCAAATCCTCAGACCATTCAGGAAGTTGCAAGAATAACATACGCCCGAGATTTTTGGCTATTATTAATGAAGGTAATACAACATATTTTTGAAGAATTAATTGAGTTATTAACATGTAACCTCTTATTATTTGCGCACAAAGAATGTTATCCCAGGCTTCTGCTACCGCTAACCGTGCATTTTCCTTTCTGGTGTTCTTTTTTTTTGTCCTTTTCTTTTTGTTTGTTCTTCTTTAGACTCTAGAATCTTGAATTCTCCCTCTTTACCTGTTCAATTTCAAAAAATTGGTTTAATCAGTCCAGAGATATCAAAAGAAAAAAGATGGGGGGGGGGGGGGGATTTTTTTGTCGATAAAAAGAGGGGAATGCGCATTTGCTTGAAATAGTTTCCAAATAACTGTTTTTCGCCTTTGAGCCCGCATAGAGCCTGTAATTATACCTCGCCGAAAATCGGATTGTTGCGAATAGATTATTAAAGACACTTCCTCGTTGGTCTCATCAGGATGCTTTTTCTCGTAGTTGGCAGTAAAAATAACTACACGTTTGAATTTTCTTAAACGAATTTGATAATCTACTGATAGGCCATCTTCAAATTTACCCAATTATTGGTCCAATTTGGTGATTAATTTACATGACCAGCGAGGTTTTTTTTTACTGATTTCATTTATTCCAATCGATTTATTTCCAAATTTTGTCTCATTAGGATCAATTGCGTTGAATACAAATTTTAAAAATTTAGTTCTTTTTTCTGAATTCGTTCTTACTTGTTCTTGGTCTGAAAATAAAGAAAGGTCTTTCAAATTTAAACTCGATTTTGGTTCGTTACCAAATTCATTGATTAAAGTTAAGAACTCGTCAATTTTTGTTGATAATGGTTTTTTATCAATCTTATCCACTTTTTGTTTAAATTCTTGGTAATCAGTATTCGGAAGAAAGATAGTATGAATCCTATTTAGTCTAACTCTCTCTTTCAAATTTTCTAGTGAATTATTGTTTATGATTGAAGGTGAAATCTGTTTTTTGATTGTTCCTCGATATGGTCCGTTCAACAAAGGATCGTACATTTTAGGCATGTATTCTTTTTTAGTATCATCATTACACAATCTAATCCTTGTTTCAAGTATATCCAGAGAAAGAGATTCCTTGTCTAGAACTTCAAGTCGATTTAAAAATTCCTTATTCAGATTATTACTTTTTTCTTTGTTGGTAGAAACCCACTGATTGTCCAGTTCATGAGGGAGCGTTTTTTGGAGTGACAATAGAGGTATCTTTTTTTTTATCATTTTCAAAAAAGTTGATAAACTTGGCGGGTATGTAAAAGATATTCTTTGTTTTCCATCACTTTTACATGTGTCAAAAAAATATTGTGACATTTCAGTTTTTACGGCTTGGTCAAATCGATTATTCTTTATGTAGCGAAATGGTTGATTCCACCAATTATAATCGAAAAGAATACTCACAAGAGGTTTTTTAAACCCGAAGAGGTCTTGATTTTCATTTTCATTATCAAGCAATTGCAATTTAAAATTTTCTGGATTACCCGTTTATTATTTTTATTATTCAGATAAGAATCTTTTTTATCATAAATTTCACAATTACTAGTATTAATATTTTTATAGCCTCTCTCTGTAAGGTGAGAGTGAAATTTATCCTTTATTTTGTCCTTTCCATTCACTCGAATTTCTTTCGTTTCATCGATTTTGTCCGGATCCGACCCTTCTTCCGAAAAAGGGGAAGGAGAAGGATAAGGATCTTCTTCAGTGGATCCCTCTTGAAAAAGGGAAGGAGAAGGATAAGGATC
>NW_025843653.1:0-2171 GCF_002878395.1 Capsicum annuum | reverse complement strand
CATCTCTATATCTGGCTATAAATATAACTCCTTCAGTTTTTTCATCACGAAGTTCTGAAATTCTCTTCTTTCTTTCTACAATACTTCCCGCAATTACAAAGTTCTAAGTATGATTTGGTTGTTCTTTGAGTTTGTTCTACGCTAGCATTTGAGGAATTGATATACTAGTGTGGTTTATTCGTTTTATCATGGGATAAAATAATTCTAATATCTCGGATACTAGGAGAAAATTAAGTTTTAAGAACACAATGTGAATTCAGTACTGAACTCGGATATAATTCCATTTCATCTCAATTTCTAGTATACTTTGTTTAAAGTTTCAGTATTATATTTTTAAATACAAGAAGGATAACAAGCTTAAGAAACTTAGATTTATATATTGTATTTGAGATTAAATACTGTTGGAGACTATGACCTTTGTGGTTCTCTACTCTAGTATTGGAGATTAAATATTGTGTGATCTTCTACTCTGATTTAATAATCAGAAAAGGTATGAATACATCCCTAAACTTTGATAAATGATACAGATATATCCCTCGTGATACTTTAGGTACAAATATATTCTTACCGTTAATGAAAAGATACATATATACCCTTATCACTAACGGCAGGACACGTGTCGATTTCCTATTTGTTTTTCCTTTTTAAATTTAATCTGATTAAATTAATCCCAACCCACCCGAATCTGATTTTACTTAACCCACACCCGACCCAAATTAAAACCCAAAATGGACCTGATCTTAAAAACTTTCAACACGCACCTCCACTCTTATAGTATCCGTGGGATTTTGATGCTGAGATGACAGATGAAGAATTTGAGTTGTGGCTCCAACAAGCTCTAGACTCTAGAGTTTCATGTGAGACCAAAGCAAAGAAAGAAGCAATGAAGAAGGTCTTCACAAGTTACATGCATCAAAATTGGCTACGATGCTTGGATAAGCATTTTGTGGTGAATGATTCAACAACGTCCACAACCTATAAAATCAAGCAAAATGAAGAATGAGGATCAACAGACATGATGCACACTATCTAAAGGTTCCATATGTATCAACAGGGAGATGATTGAGCTTCTCATCAAGGAAGAACGTGTTTAAGGTTCTTAAGATCAAGTTGGGTTTGAGTTTTAATTTTGGTTGGATGTGGGTTACTTAAAATCAGATTCGGGTGGGTTGGGATTAATTTAACCAAATTTAATTTAAAAGGGAAAACAAATAGGAAATTGACACGTGTCCTGTCGTTAGTGATAAGGATATATATATACCTTTTTCATTAACGGCAAGGGTATATTTGTACATGAAGTATGACGAGGGGTATATCAGTACCATTTATCAAAGTTCAAGAGTATATTCGTACCTTTTCCGTTTAATAATTAATTTGAAGGTACAAAACTTCATCTATGTATTAAAGCTGTTTATTATAAATAATAATCAATTTGAAGTTATAAGAATTTCGCTGAATTTATTAAGCCTGATATATCTAATTTAAAGAAACAAAACCCTTCTCTGTTTATTAGTTATTGGTCTTGTATATGAAACAAATATGATGCAAACAATCTTCATAATCCAAAATTAAGTGAAGTGACGACACATATCTCGCCACCAGTGATAGGTATGTCAACCCAACATATACAATAATATAGAAGGTAAATACGCGAAAGAGATAATAATATTAAGTCTCAAAACTAAATATCATAAATCAGTTCATAAAAAGATACTGAAACCAACATACACCACCCAAAATATGGAAGTCATGTAGTACAAGCATATATGAATAACTCAATAAAACTGAAGTCCAAAGTATCTAAACATAACAGAAACAACATAAAGAGGACAGAGAAAATTCAGTAGACATCAACATTTGCCTTTGAATCTCAATGATACAACATCAAATACGGATACTAGATCAACACTTAAGAGAAATTGACTCGGTATACATAAGATGTAAAAACATAAGCAAGTGTGAGTACTAATCCATATGTACTAATTCAAAGTGATGGCGAGAACCGCATAATTACCACTAACCGATACTTTAAACAAATACTTATTAGATCAACAACCACAGTTTTGGAGAGTCCTCATCATGCGAGGACTGGAGTTAGCTTTCCATTTTATTTTGTCTTTAGTGTTTTTGATCTTCAGACAATTAGAGTCAGCTGAGGTCTTGTTCTAGCA
>NW_025843652.1:0-3625 GCF_002878395.1 Capsicum annuum | reverse complement strand
ACCCAAAGACATTCAAAGGAAAAAGCACCGGTACAGTAGCCAATAAACTCATACAGAATGTGTGTGTTAGGGGGTTATATGTCCCGTGGAATGATTCGAGATGCGCACAAGCTAGCCCGGACACCACAGTAAAAAATGATTAAGGTATAATGAATATACTTTCCCAGCGTTTTGTATATCTGGTGTATATCCTATGTATACATGCATGTACAGCTTAGCTTTTTTGTATCCGTTTTGGGGACTTTGGTTGAGGCTCGGACACGACGAAGTTTGAATGCGAGGATAAATGGAGTACGAATTCATGTCTCATGCATAGAAGGAAAGATAAGAATTAGCAATCAAATTTAAAGTGAATTAATATATCTAAACATCAACGTTTATCATATATATATTTATTTATGACTCCGAAATAAAAACATAACTACTTATTACTCTCTAATACGAACTGCTTGCGATTAGATCCAGTAATCCATTGAACTCTAGTTATTGATTGCAGATTCTCCAATGGGATTCAGAAGTCCGAATATAGCGTCATTGGTCATTAATACAACGACAAGAAACTTTACCATATTAACTTCAATGGAGCATACATATGTTGGACATACACTAGTTGAATAGGCACAGACATATGCATACAAACTTGTTCTCAGTAACAAGATGAACGCAGAGAAACAATAATAAGGGGTGAGGATAAAAAAAAATAAAAGAGACAATAACCTGTTGAGAACAACTACTCTACGTCAAACAGGGGTATAATCCACATAAACCTATTCTAATAAAGCTTCGAGAGCTTTTCCATCGATGTCTTTGGTATAAAAGAGATTAGGCACACAGATTCTCAGCCAAATTAAAACATATTTCATTATCTAATGCAATAAATATTATTGTTATATCATGGCAATGATATATTATGGCCCCTCTCTAATTACCTACTTAAGTATATCATGAAACATCAATGCTAATAGTGCCATAAACATTACTGTTATAGAGGCAGTAAGGCAAGTATCATGAGGACCACAATAAGACAAAGTTCATCTACGAAGTCAACCATGACAGCAATATACCAAACCCACGTTCACAAATTAGCATGAGTTATTATGGATATTCACAAGTTATATTATTGTGTATAAAGGACGACCAGTCAAACATTTAAGCAGGTAAGGTTGTAGAATCTTTTCATGTTCTACCTTCAAAAAATTGAAAAGGCCAACTCAATTTGAAAAACTTACCTGCAGGAACCCATTTTATTAATTAACAAACTCTAGATTTTGACCGGGATCACTTCTTTCTACTCGAAATTCTTTACACATAGCTAATACGATCCCTTGAGCAGACCGCGCCGTACATCAACAAAGTACTAAGCAGTCAAAAAAACATCAATCACCTTATTAACAACTTATCTAGCTATTAACGAATAAACGTGAAGCAAAAAAGCAAAAAATGTACATCCTCACTAATCCGAATTTGCAGCAAGACACTCCTTCTAACATCAACAACCAATTTTACCACAACAAACAACTCCAATCATCCAACACAACAAACCAAAATGAACACACACAACAACAACCTACCGAACTCAAATAGTAAAACAAAACGATATAAAAAAAAGTGAAACGAAAAGAGGAATTTCGCACCTTGTGTGGTGCAGCGAAACTGGGGCTTTGATGTCTAGGATTTTCTCGCGACGAAACCAACTCCAGGAACTCGACTTTAGGCCAAAAAAGAAGAAATAGAACCTGTAATTTTCTAATTTTCCTTTACCAGAACCACCACTCCGAACTCTGTTTTTCTCTTTTTTTCTTACCTATTTTTTGATCTCTTTCCCTTCTCTTAAGACTCACTCTTTTTTTTACTGATCTTCAACTTCAACCTCTGGCTTTTGAACCATATTTGCATCGGTATTTACACCCGAAATCCGGACGTGAAAGACCGGATTTAAACGTAAGAAAAGAGTTCCAACAGGCAAAACTCCCTATGAAGAAAATCCTCATTCAAAAACCAAACTTCACAGCCTTTAGACCTCCATTTCGGTGATTTTAGGACTTCAAGATGCGGATTTGAAATCAAAAATAAGCTGTAACACCATTTGGGGACTGTCCTTCCCTTCTTCTTTCGATTTCATGGGTTGAACGGTGTACAATTGGGAGATTTTTGGCAGTAAAGCTGAGCGGCAGCAGGCTATGAAGAATTAGGGTTCTCATGGTTTAGGGGTGGAGGAGATAGGTAGAGAAAAGAAAGGAGAAGGGAGGGGTGTTTGGTCGCTACTTTGGAGAAGATGATGGGGAGGTATCGATGCTCCCTTCTGTGGAACAGCTGGGCGCATTTAATTCCTGAGAAGGGACAGACGTGTATTTGTTGACCCAATTGTGATCCGTCCAATCTTTTGATCGGACGGTTCTGAAATAATAATAACAATAAAAATGGTAAATAAGAGAATATGTATATATACTGATAAATGTATACACATGAGTCGTTAATATAAGAAAAGACCATTTTTTTTTATCCGTTCAATTTTGATCGGACAAATCGAATTCAAATATATATATATATATATATATATATACATAAAAATTTGAAAATTCGGGACTCTCGGATTGGAAAGAAGAATTAACAGACTGGATTAATTTGCGCTAGTTGTGTGATTTTGGACTGATTTGATCCGTTCGATCTTTTGATCGGACGATCTTAAAAGATTACCCTTTAAAAATAATAAAAATAGAAATGTATGTATATATGCATAAATATATGAAAAGTCAATTTTTAAAACAACTATTTTTCAACTGTTTGATATCTGATCGGACGATTCGAATTTTAAAAATATATATAAAAGGGCAAATTATAATATATATATATATATATATATATATATCAATATTTGAAAATTCGAGATCCCTCGGATTCAAAATAAATCGACAGATCAGGTCAAATTATATTCGTTAAGGCGGAATGACGAAGCGGGCATAGAAATTATACTAACCGGGGCTGATATTTGGGCTCTTGGCTAAATTTCATAAAATAGGAGTTGGGTTCGAGTAAAATAAAATAAAATAAAAAAGTTGGATTATTGTTAGCCCGAATACTCTTTTTCTATTAAATTTATCGATGCTCCCTGATATTCTGAAAATTATTCAAAACTATTATTAATTTAACGTATGTAAATACGTATTTGTACAGACATCCGACTTAATATTTTGCGACTTTTCTATTAATAAAATACATATATATGTATATATATGTGTGTGTGAAAATAAGGATATAATAAAATACATAAAAAATAAAATATTTGTACATTTTGTAAAAGATATATTTTATGTAGTAAAAATATATACATATAAGGTCATAATACTCCTCAAAAATACAGTTAGAAAGAATGCGGATGCGACTATCAAAAGATATATATTTGCGATTTTGATGTCAAAAAATATTTAAATATATTCAATTAAAATAACTTTATAAATGAAAGTAAATTCCCTTTTTATTAAAATTTGTAGAAATAGAAACAGAAATACCAAATCTTATTTTTAGTTATTTTTTTTAGGGCCAAGAAGCATCGGAAAAGTAATTAAAGGAAAAAGGATGAGTCAAAATTGGGTGTCAACACTAAATAATTAACTCGAAATCATTC
>NW_025843651.1:0-1106 GCF_002878395.1 Capsicum annuum | reverse complement strand
CTAATGATGGGTCAACACGACCTCTCCCTTTTCCGAGTCATCCCTTCAAATATATCAAGTGGGTTTAATGTTTTGGAGAAGGAAGAGGACAAAAGAGAAAATGGGTTAAAGTCCCATCGATAAAGCAATAAGGAGGCTTAAAAGTCTCATTCCTCCAGTAGTTCATCTTTTATTGTATTTATTTAGTTGTCTATTTATTTATTCATTTGTTTAAATTATTCATTCATTTGGGCCCCGAAGTCAAGGTTGTACATTTAATATAGGTGGAGCGAGACTCGAGTCGATGACTCAAAGATTAGACTAGGACAGGTGAAATGGGTTTAAGGCCCAATTAGACTAGGACAGGTTTATAGATTTGGGTCTAAGGACTTAAATCCCTTACTTCCCTCTTCCCCCTCTTCCTCATGCTTTATGTGTTTTGCGGACCTAGTTAATTCCATAGTCAAGTCGCTAAAAAACTATATTTTCTTAAACACCAAAATATTTCTAAATTGCTTTCTTTTCGAAAAATAAACTTTTTTCAAAGTTAATCAAAGATGTTTTCGAACAGTTCAGATAATCGCAAGTTAGCGGACGTTTTAGGTGCCTAACATCTTCCTAAAACGTTAATAGGAACCGCTTATCTAGAATCTCTAACTTAAAACGATTTTCTTGTTTTGAATCGTTTGGAGTATTTATAAAGGTTTCTTAATTCCTTTTCAAAATTAAGTGGCGACTCTTCTCCAAAAGTCAAAATTTCTCCGCAAAATAAGAGCCACATCAATTTTTTTTTAAAGGGAACCCCACTAATATGTATATTATGTATGTATTAAAAAAAAATAGAAAAGAGAAAAGGTAACCCACGCCATTCCCCTACTTCCTTCTTCTTCAAACCCCCCCCCCCCTTCCACCTCCAACCACCCCCTTTATTCTTCTGCAACCTCCACTTTCTTTTTCCTTCAACCCGCCCTTTCTTCTTCTACGTTCACTCTCCTCCTACTCTTCTGTACCCTAAAAATCCAACCATTTTACTGTCAAGTCCTTTTTTGAGAAGCTTTTAATGAGGGAGGTGGAGGAGGCTTTCCCTGTAAAGTCAATTTGGCTTTCCCCGTAAGGTCAATTTGGAT
>NW_025843650.1:0-1552 GCF_002878395.1 Capsicum annuum | reverse complement strand
ACGCGTACATTTCATATTTGATGTTTTTAGTGAAGTTCAGGATTATTTGTGGAAAGTAAGGTCTTAAGTTCAAAGTGTAGCAGATCGATTTCAGCATTCGAGGTAGGTTATGGCTTAACTCTCTTTCAAACTGGGTTGGGTAGTAAATGATGGTACAAAACTTACGGGTGGGAATTAATCATGAAAAATTACTATCTATGTGTTGTGCATGTATGGGGCCTATATGTGATGTAATTATTAAAATTAAGATACTATGTGATATGTATAACCGTGTGGGGTCCTATATGATAATGTTGATAGTCTTGAATGCATGTGAATATTATGTTTGTGCTGTTGCAAATGCCTATTGTGGTACTTTTGGTGTATTGTGATATATCTATATCTATCTATCTATCTATCTATCTATCTATCTATCTATATATATATATATATATATATATATATATATATATATTATACCTTTGGTGTACGAAACATGTGGAAATTCATGGATGAACAAAAATAATAAGTGGATATTGGCTCACATGGTTATGAAAATATATCATTGTGGTTGGTTGTTGAAATAGTCATTATGATTGCTTGTGAGCATTACATCCTCGTATCATACTCATTCATGGAACAAATGATACCGTCGTGGCAATACCTGAGAAATACTGGCAACACATTTTTATGACAGAAAATGTGACATCTTATGAAATCCTTCCAAGGGATGTGCCGGGTAGAAGCTATGGATATGGATATATGGATTTTATATGGGTTGACGAACCCTCCATGGTTCCCACGTCAGGAGGCTTGCCTACGTGGGTGTATACCTAGGTTGTACGACGACCTCGTACATCATCATCATCATCATGTACATTACACTGGCTTTATTGTGTTTCTGTTATGACTTTTATTTTCCGTATTAACTTGTAAATATCTAATTGTTCTTTCTTGATTGTACTTGATAATCCTTTATATAATGGGTTTTTTGTTGTCCTTCTTATATGCGAGACGAGATGGTGTATACTTGTGTCCCTATTTGGTGTGTTGTTGTATAATATGTGGATATTGTAGAACTGTTAGTGCAAGAGTTATGGGCTATTGTTGTGGGACATTTTTGGCTTACAGGCGACGTGCCCTTAGTATGTATTTTGTATGCTTTATTTTGTACTTTACTTGATTGGCCTATGATACCTTCTAAGTGAAAGTGGACCGTACTCACTCCTACTTCACACTTTCGTTGTACATTTAGGTTCCGGTGCGCATCAAACTAGTTGATTTTGGGTTCCTTCAATTTACTCAAGGTAGTGGTTGGACATTCATACGTCCGGAGTTCACCTCTATCTTTTTGTACTAGTTATGTCTTTATTAGCATTCAGAGATAGTTATGGTTCCTTATGACTATTTTTTAATGTATTTCACTCCTAAATTATATTAGTAGTTCTTAGACAATTGACACCTGATTTTTGGAAATGCATGGTATTTGGATATGTTCTTTCCACATTGTTATAATTTCTTGTATGGTTCGGCTTCATTCTAGAAGCTTTACCTTAGAGTATTTTTGTCTTTT
>NW_025843649.1:0-1897 GCF_002878395.1 Capsicum annuum | reverse complement strand
CGAATCGCTGAGATTACAACAATTACAACCCAACTATTAACATCAGAGTTTACGATTACAACAATTTAGTACTTTATTTTAATGAATACATTGGCTGCAGATATCTAAATATCGGTATTTATTACTTTTGGCAGCTACTGATGAAAAATTTGGATCCAATCTGCACTACAAGCTGTTCACCAGCTCGGCTCCTACGACAAAGAACTGGGGTAAAAAAAAAGTAGAATTTCTTCCTTGGCTATATTTTGTTGAAGATGAATTTACCCTTCATCACTATTCATTAGGTTTTGATCCAAATGAACAGAAATGGATTTGTGGATGTTAGAGAGATCTAAAGGCAGTGAAGATTTTTGTCGACATCTCTTATGTCTTTCGTTTGTTGTAGTTATACTCCTGATATAGAGATCATATTGACAACTGACGCCTCCAACATGCAAAATTGAATTTTCTTTTTTGATCTAAAAAAGAAAGTTGGAGAGAAATTTGATGTCATTGGTGTTTATAATCCTATAGATAACCTCTTATCTTGTATTTATTGTTAGTACTAAAATCTATTTAAGCTTGAATTTGTTCGTGTACTGGCGCATTTGTTTGCTCGTGAATGCTCATGCTGCAATTTGCTCATTCGGTTTGCATTGGCAATCTCTTTTGGATGACTGTTTCATCCTTAAATTGCCCATATTAAAGGAAAGAGTTTGTGATAGTGCTTTACTGAGGTCTCTGGACCGCTGTCTAAAGTATTGTTGATATCGGTAAGTAGAAAGTCTTGGAGTCATTTAAAGGTTTATACTCGTGAACTTGATACAAAATGGAGAAATTGATAGACTCTCGGCTCAAAAGAGAAGTTTCCAAATGAGAGTAATACGCTTCAACAAAGAATTTTTTTCATATTTCCTTTGTCAACACTTGGCACAGGCGCACCCCCACTAGTATATATATAAATATGAAATTATCTCTAAAATAAACTATATTTTATGAAAAAAGGACTAAAATATCACTTAATTGCAAAATAATTTTGCTAAAATACCCCCCAAATTTAAATACCCTTAATTAACTTTTAAACTTAATCCACTTAATAGCCATTACTGTCATCTTTAAAACATAATCAAATTTCACTGTCAAACACAAATATCTTTCCTTTTTTTCTCGCTATTTCCTTTCTATAACCAATAACCCTTCCTTTCTTTCATTGCTTTTTTTTTTTAAATGGTTGCTCTTCTTGCTGCACTGTTTTTTTCCCTTTCTTTTTTTTTTTTTTTTTTTTTTTTGAAAAAAGGCATTTTGTTGCTCTTTTATTTTGCATTGTATTCTCTTTTCAAAAAAAAGTAATTGTTGTTGTTGTTGTTGTTGCTTTTCTAATTATTGCACTCTTTTTAAACAATCAAATGCAATTTGTAACATTGCAATTGGTGCACTTTTTATAAATCAAATGTAAAAAATAGTGTATTTTTTTTCATATACGATCAAAAAGAACATATAAGTGTATATTTAGTTTCAAATACATGTAGCTCTGATACAACATAAATATTTTATACAATAATTATATAAATTCTATACATTTCTTATACATATACATATTCTATATAACAATGATATCTATACACATCATATACATATTTTGTACAATTTATTTACACATCGTATACACATATAATATATATATATATATATCTTTCTACAAATTGTTTACGAATTTTTTCAAGTTGATGTTTATATATAAATTCCCTATAATATTGTTGTTGTATTTGCCGTATAACCTCAATATATCTTATTGGCATTTATTATCCTAACTGATAAGCTTTTCTTCTAATGCGTTCTTTAAGCCACCTTATTGCGGAAGTACTATTTTCTAAGTCTCTTTCACAGCCCTGTATTTCCCAATTTACTGCGCTCAATA
>NW_025843648.1:0-4239 GCF_002878395.1 Capsicum annuum | reverse complement strand
CTGGGGATCTTTAACTAGGTTCTAACCAAATGATTGATTTCGTCTTTTGATTAACTGTTTATGTGTTCTGATTATGTAAAGTTTAATTATCGCATCTCATGGCATATTCCTGCATCTTATAAACTGTTTTGGGGTTTTGTGGATGTCCCGACCCCTGTTGTTCAATTCTAAAATGTGTTGGAAATACGAACAGCTTATCAACACGTGAGTCGTCTGACGCTGTTCGTATTTTCAAACTCAAGTTGTCCTCTTGAGAACCAGTGTTCAAACCTACTCTAGACACCTAGGATAGAACGAAACCAAAACCCTATTTTAGGCATGAGCCTAGGACGACCCAATACCCGAGCGGGGTATTGGACCCATTAGAATACCTACCCTACGTCTATTGACCCCGAGTCAATTATAGACTAACCATATTTTTGTATTGATGAAAATGTATGCCTGTCTAATTCAATCCATTATCCTTTGGGGGTTGGGAAAAAGCTTGATTTGCTTACTTTCGTAAGAAGAATTGAAGCAAGTTAAGCAAGAAATTGATCGATTTGGAAGGTTGCATCTAAGGCACAATTTGAGCACCGACGGATGTCACCAATATGAGAAGTGGACAAATCTAAGAAGACAAAGGTAGATGAAGGTGCCTCCAGTAGCTAGTTTTTCTATTCTCCCCTGCGCGGGAACTTATCATTTTTCATGTTATTTCCCTTTTTCCCCAAAGATTGTATCCCTCTTTTGTTATCATTTGTAAGTATTTATGCCCGTTTCGTATCTATATAAGTTGGGGTATAATGGATTGACTTTAGGGAAGCATATACTTTGTTCAAAAATCGTTAGGCCTGAACCCTTGGCTCAAAAAAGGTCACCCTAGTTAGGATACACATTATTTTGTGTGCTTGTGGTGTTTGTTTGGATCAAAGGCAAGTTTATCCACTATGCTCCTATGGATGAATTTGTCTAGGACTCAAACAATTCTATATGGTTATTTTCTGTCAAATATTTTGCATTACTTATCACATACGGAAACTAACACATCTGCCTTTGAGTTGTTTTACTTTACAGATAATAGAATTTACTCCATGTTGATATAAGCTGGCAGAACATCCCCACTTCATCCGATCGAAAGAGCACAAAATCCCATCCTCTGACCATCATTCAAAAATCATGGGAAATGACGAATAAAACGCACTGACTATTCGAGATAATGTGATAGCAGAATAGAATGAGATGATTGCGGAACTTGCAAGAAAATTAGAATTGTTTCAGGAGGAAATAAATCGCACTCGAGAATTGGCTAACTTGGCCATCACAATCAATGCCCCTGCTCCAGGAGACACGGGACTCCACTCCAAATTCGTCCCCTCAGTACCCCTATTCCAGGGGACCAACCAACTAACGTATCATCCGGCTTCGCTCCTCCATTTGTCCAAAACACTAATCATGAAAATAATCCAGACGCCTACCATCCACAAAATCCATCCGCAACCCCACAGAACCCGTCTTCGAATCCATCCCCAAATCCTCAAAACATATTCTTAAATCAACAAAACGCATTCCCAAATCCATAAGATTTACTCCCAAATCCACAAAATACGACAAACCTACCTTCGAATCCACCAAATTTATTTCCAAATCCGCAAAATCCCTCTCATATTCCGCCAAACTACTTACAAGGCCCACATAACCTTCCCAATTTCCAAAACGTTCTCCCCACTTACCAACTAAATTCCCTCCATCTGCAAAATTAAGCTTTCCTTCCAAATCCCCCTCAAGCCATCATATCCCCTGATATTTATGAACCTCTTCCTAACCCCGAGATGGACCATTACGAGGAGAAGGAGAAGGAATGGAGGGCCCAGCATGAAAGGAATTTACTATCCATGCAAGAAGAGATCATGAGGATCAAAGAGTCTCACGGGGCCAAGGACCACGACGGTTTGGGGTATGACGATTTATGTGTTTACCCAGGAGTAAACCTACCAGAAGGATACAAGGTCCCTAAGTTTGAGATGTTTGACGGTACCGGAAATCCAATGGCCCATCTAAGAAGGTACTGCGAGCAACTAGTAGGGATAGGGAAAAATGAGGCGTTATTAATGCGTCTATTCAGTCGAAGTTTGAATGGTGAAGCCTTGGAGTGGTTCATGTCTCAGGAGCCAAAAAGGTGGACTGGTTGGAAGACATTGGCCAAGAGTTTCGTTGACCGATTCGCATTCAATATTGAAATAGTCCCTGATCGGTATTCACTAGATCAGATTAAACAAAAGAGCGTTGAGAGTTTTTGAGATTATGCTTTTTATTGGAGGAAAGAAGCTGTCAAAGTACAGCCCCCCATGTCCGAGGAGGAAATGGTATCCGTGTTCTCTCGAGCTCAGAAGGAGAATATTATACCAGGATGGTGTCCGCTGTTAGAGCGACCTTTGCAGATTCAGTAAAAATAGGAGAATCATTAGAGGAAGGTATTCGAACAGGAAAAATTACCAAACCCCGACATCATCTGGAACTACCATGTTTTCTAAGAAGGAGAAGAAAGAGGTAGGTGGGGTTTCTGCCAATTCTGTTACAAAATTGAAACAGCGGTTCAATTCTAGAAATGTTTTATCTTCCCCGCCATCACCTAACCTTCCACATGCATTCTACGTCCACCCCCAATACCAAACTCCACTCCCAAACATCCCACCGTTATACCAAGCTCCACAGCCAAATATCTTTCCCCAATACCCAGTTCCACCTCCAAATTATCAGTCTCATTTCCAAACTACTCCCGCAAATAGCCAAACAAATTTCCAAACACCTCCAAATTACCACCAAGTACCCCCTCCTACAAACCTAAGCCCGTATAACCCCCAGCATCCAAACTACGAAAAGAAATCTCCCTGAAACTTCACCCCACTAGCTGAAAGTCATACCTAATTGTTTGAAAGATTAAAGAATACTGGTCATTTGCAACCAGTACAGCCAAAGCCTGTCAATCCTAGCTCTCAGTTTTATCACCCTGATCAAAATTGTATCTATCATTTAGGGGCAGCAGGGCATAGTACCGAGGACTGTCTTATCTTAAAACAAAGAATCCAAGATCTGATTGATCAAAAGGTCATCACGCTCCAGGCACCTACTCCAAACATTAGCAGTAATCCACTGCCCAACCATGGGGGATCTACAGTTAACATGATTGAAATAGAAGGTGAATGGGCATCTGGCAAGACCATTACTTAGTTAAACTCTGAAAAGCACAAAAGGGCGGAAGAGGTAGGAAAGATAGAAAAAGTTATAGCTTCCTTAAGTATCAGCGAGAAAGCCCCATTTATAGTGATGATTGCACCGACTCAAGTGTATGGTCCCCCTCCAAAGAAGGAATTTATTATGCAAACCACCGCTGCCCAGGGGATGACGCGATCAGAACGATGTTACATCTTTGAGGAATTGACCAACAAGAAATATTCACAGAAAAGGCCAATTACTGAAGGAGAGGCTGAGGAATTTTAGAGGCGTATGCAACCAAAGGATTACTCAATTGTCAAACACTTGGAGAAAACGATGGCCCAAATCTCTGTCTTAGCACTATTATTGAGCTCGCAACACCACCGACAGGCTCTGTCGAAGGTCTTGAAGGAAGCGTATGTTCCCGCAGGAACGAGCATTGAGAATTTGGCTACGATGATAGGGAACGTTGTCGGGAACCATCGCATATCATTCAGTGACAAAAATTTGCCATTTGAAGGAGCAATGCATAACAAAGCCATGCATGTCACCGTCATTTGTCGAGATTATGCAATTATTAGGTATTAATAGACGATGGATCTAGTGTGAATATTTGTCCCCTCTCCACGCTGGTCCAAATGGGCTATGATCTGGGAAAAATTCGTCAATGCCATGTAAATGTGAGAGCATTTGATAGAGCGCAGAGAGATACCATAGGAGAGATTGATTTTGTCACGCCTCAAATCCTATTAGGGCGGACTGGCACCCATAATCGAGGAGGCCCGAGAGAACCAACTAATAACCTTATACTTCCCATGCATACATCTATGACAACCAGAAATTCGGACAGCATCATGTAGCATATAAAAGGAAATAATCACCTGTATAAGCTCGAGCACACATATATATGTATATACAATACTTGGCCGTTGGAGCCATCACGTCTACTAACAAAATACCACCTTGACTGTACATTAGGTCTACAAAGCCTCTAAACAATACACAGAGTTTAACTAAGGTTGGGACACACCCCGCCATATAACT
>NW_025843647.1:0-3212 GCF_002878395.1 Capsicum annuum | reverse complement strand
AATGCATAAATTATTTTTTAGCATTTAGTATCATTTTTTATAATTTTTAAGACTCAAATACGATATTTTATATAATTATTAAATTATTTTTTCACTTAATTATGCACATCCACATTTTTTGCGAATACATTATCTAGTTTTCACCTTGTGCGGAGGCTGGTAGAATGATATAGAGAGAGGAAGAGGGATCTGCACTTGTTGTTTATCGACTTGGAAAAGATGTATGACAAGGTTCCTAGGGAGGTTCTATGGAGATGCTTGGAGGCGAGAGGGATAACAGTAGCATACATCCGTTTGATTAAGGACATGTATGAGGGGGAGAAGACTCAGGTAAGGATGGTGGGAGGGGATTCCGGGAACTTTTCAGTCTTAACAGGGCTGCACCAGGGATCAACTCTTATCCCGTTCCTATTCGCCTTGGTGATGGATGTGTTGACGCAAAATATACAAGGGGAGGTTCCTTGGTGTATGCTCTTTGCGGATGATGTAGTTTTGATTGATGAGTCGTGCCGAGGTGTTAATGATAAGTTGGAGGTATGGAGACAGACCCTGGAATCTAAAGGATTCAGGTTGAGTAGGACCAAGACGGAGTACTTAGAGTGCAAGTTTAGCGACTTAAGGCAAGAGGACAATGTGGTGGTGCAGTTGAAGTTGCAGGCGGTTTGTAGGAGGGATAGTTTTAAGTATCTTGGGTCTATGATCCAGGGGAATAGAGAGATTGATGAGGATGTCTCCCATCGTATTGGGGCAGGTTGGATGAAATGGAGGCTTGCCTCAGGAATTTTATGCGATAAGAAGGTGCCTCTTAAGCTTAAAGGTAAATTCTATAGAGCTGCGGTCCGGTCGGCCATGTTATATGGGACGGCGTGTTGGCCTATTAAGAATTCTCATGTCCAAAAGTTGAAGGTTGCGGAAATGAGAATATTGCATTGGATGTGTGGATTTACGAGGCGGATAGGGTCAGGAATGAGACTATTAGGGAGAAGGTGGGAGTGGTTTTGGTGGAGGATAAGTTGCGGGAAGTGAGGTTGAGATGGTTTGGCCACGTGATGAGAAGGGGCACAGATGCCCCAATCCGTAGATGTGAGAGGTTAGCCTTGGAGGGTTTCAAGCGAGGAAGGGGTAGACCAAAAATGTACTGGCGAGGAGTGATTCGATGTGACATGGAACAGTTACAGCTTATTGAGGACATGACCATAGATAGGAATGTTTGGAGGAAGAGTATTAAACTAAAAGGCTAAGGTGGGTGGTCGAGTCGTAGTCTGTAGTTAAGAGGTTTAAGGATAGCTTGGTTGGGAGTTCCAGTTATGGGGGAGGGGGGTCCTTGGGTTGTTAATTATACTATTTTTTTTTGTGAATGTTGGTTGTTTTGTTACTTTAGCATATTGCTTGCCTTTTGGTTAATTATACTTTATTTTTATGGATGATGGTTCTTTCTCCTTTATCATGTTGCATGACTGTTGATCTACGGTCTTTTGTCTTGAGCCGGGGATCTATCGGAAACAGCCTCTCTACTCCTTCGGGGGTAGTGGTATGGACTGTGTACATTTTACCCTCCCAAGACCCCACTATGTGGGAATATACTGGGTTTGTTGTTGTTGTTGTTGTTGTACATCGTCTAGTTTTCCATTATTTAATATTCTTATTATTTATTATTATTTCTTATTATTTATTATTGTTGCTGTTGTTATTATTATTATTATTATTATTATTATTATTATTATTATTATTATTATTATTATCTACTACTACAATTTAAATAACAGCCTAATCAAAGTCACTTTGCCTAATTTATTTACCTTTTAGCCTAATTCTTATTCAAACCACTACAATTGTAGCCCATTTTATTACCATCATAGCCAATATGAGGTCCAATTTAATATCTTCCATGTTTAAATCTCAGCCGTCAATCCAAAACGAATCCGACGGTTGAGATCAAAACTTTCTTTCCTTTCCTTTTATACACTCAAATGAGAAACCCTAACCCTAATCCCCTCATCTCTCATCCTCCTCCCTCTAGATCCCTCATTCTTGCTAAAACAAAAGGCAACCATGACTGCCACCACGAGCTACAGTCGCAGCCCCACCGTAGAACGACCTCCTCATCGTCCCACTATCACCATATCTTCCTCTAGCGAAAACAGGTGCGCCACCGCCCCCCCTTCGTATCCGGTGCCACTAACAACAAAAACAATGATGAAATCCCACTCTAAGCCCCCACCTCTTCTCTGCTTCCCGAACACCCGTCGAACTGTAACACCCCAAGATCCCATCCCGGGACGGCACACGATGCTTAAGGCCACACACGACCTCAAGCTAACCGCCTAAGCCTGTCTTCACTTCTATAACTCACTATGACAATAACGACGCTTTAATAAGGAAGAATAATCATGTAATAAACATACTGGAATACAAAGAAATACTATCCTGTATAATCAAAATACTGCAGTTCTATATATACTGGTACAATAGTCAGACAAAGCCTCTACTACAAAAGACTGAGGAGCCATTGGGATAGGTCCCCAACTGACTCGTACTGAACTGAAAGGAAACAACCATCTACCAACATGACAAAATCAAGGACCTAGGTCCTCGAAACATATGGACTCACCAACTGCAGAAATGTAGATGAAGGTACTTAAAGATCACTGTCGCTGCTGAGACTGAGCACCGAAACTTACATCACGAGGGATTATAAAACACAGAAAAGTATGTGAATCAGTACTTGGGAATGTACTGAGTATGAGGGGGTCCATGCAATATTTAAAAAAAATCATAAATATATAAGAAAATCATGCATGCTAACAATAATGACTCTCTTCGCTTGAATTAATTGAAACATAATTTCCATAAATCATCAATAATAACACATACTTCATAAATCTCATAAATCATTGGACTCATCTCAAACTCTTTGACTCTTGACTTAGAGTGACTTGGTAACTCAAGAAACTTAGACTATTATGGACTTGGGAGTTTATTTTAACTGACATAAACCATGTGAGCCGCATGGAGTCCAATATTTTGCCCACGTTGGGGAGAGCTGTTTTATCCTTGCCATCAGAGTAGAACCTTAACTTTAGTGATCACTGTCTTGGCCTTTGGCCCTTAATCTTAATCCTACGGTGGCATGTAGTTCTGGGGAAATACCACATTTTCCGCTCTGTGCTAAATACTACTCCCAGACTTAAGCTCAGAACACGTTAGGAAAT
>NW_025843646.1:0-1410 GCF_002878395.1 Capsicum annuum | reverse complement strand
AGTATTTCTCCAGTATTCTGAGTCTGTTCTAGTTTTAGATAATTTTAGTTTCCTTTCATTAAAGCTTTGTTCTAAGAACAGTTGGAAATATATGGAAAATTTTGCATTTGTTTCAAGTTTCTATTCTCTTTATTTTTGAATATATACATATGTTTACTATATCCATGAACTACGTGATGATCTGATTCAAGTAAAACATGATTCGTAGGCAACCCTCGGCAGGTGCGATCAAATATTTTTTCAAGTTTCAAGTAACAATTTTAAGATGTTGGCGTTAAATAAAATAAAAAAAATTAATTCACCAAAGCCGGGATGAAACAAGAGGGTTTTCCTAAGTCCATTTCAGGAAGGAAATTACTTAGGTGCATGACATTTGAGTTAGTTATGAGTATATTTTATTTTTTTAAAAAAAGCTCTAAATCCTAACATATTTGTTTCTTCTCAAAGAGAGAGAGAATAAGGTGGTTGGTTGTGGTTAAGATGGCCTCTCACCCGTACAACACAAGGTATAAAGGAAAAAGGAAGATGACTCAGAAAGATGGAACAGAATCTGATAAAGAAGAAGGTCGAGATCAGTTAGTTCCACGAGAGTTCGCATCTTTGGAGGAGAATAGGTTATTGAAGCAACAAATTGCGGAAATGTATCAGGCCTGGGCGAATGGACAAGCCCCGCCTTCCTCGATTCCTGGCCTTTCAGATGCAAATCATCCCAGTTCTACTCGAGCCCAAGTCGATGATCCACTTTATCCGCCTGGATTTGGTCCATACGCTAATGTGTCTAGCGCTGCTGGCACATCCACCATGCGTCCTCCAAATTCATCATTCACGAACAACCCGCTTTTTATTCCGGTCGTGACAACTAATATAAATCCTCCATCAATGATACAGAAGCCTATCAACGAGCTAAATCATGATCAAGTTTATCCTCCTGAATTGGCATTCAAACCCGTAAATTCATATCAACCCACTCATCAGCCTGAGTCTCATATCGTGATTGAGAAGGCTATTATGAATGAAGAACGAGAAGAGATAGTTAGAAAAGTAAGGAGTTTGGAGCAGAGTATGAGAAACATACAAGGATTGGGAGGACACAAAAGCATCTCTTTCAAAGACTTGTGTATGTTCCCTAATGTTCATTTGCCAATAGGGTTCAAGACCCCAAAATTTGACAAATATAGTGGTCATGGTGACCCAATGGCCCACTTAAAAAGGTATTGTAATCAACTTAGAGGAGCAGGGGGTAAAGAGGAGCTGCTTATGGCCTACTTCGGAGAAAGTCTGACGGGAATAGCCTCCGAATGGTTTATCGATCAAGACATCTCCCATTGGCACGTTTGGGATAATATAGCTCAAGATTTTGTACAACAATTTCAATACAATCTCGATATTATCCCTGACCGCACTTCTCTC
>NW_025843645.1:0-1042 GCF_002878395.1 Capsicum annuum | reverse complement strand
AAATTGATGAATCTGAAATTACAGAAGGTAATTTTCCCAAAGTCAATTGCCTGTTCATTCAGCTATTACTATTTCATGTTTTATTTACAAGGTTCTCATTTTGAAACTTTTATGACGGAGGGCATCAGAGCTTCATGCTTGTATCTATGAGTTGTATGGTTCATTTATGTTTTAATTCCCATGAAAGAATTAAAAAACAACGTAGAGGAGGTAGCAGCTGTTACAAGACATCATATCATAGTACCTTATATCGATAGTTGATCCTTCACTACTATTCTTTTTAAAAATCCATATGAGGGGGGTTTCCAGAATTTGGTCCACTTAAGATGCAGATACTGATAAGAAGACTCTCAAGTCATTTGGCGAGAGAGCTGGAAATATATAAAGAGGCTAGAAGCAAACTGGATTGAGAAAACTTATTAAGTCAATGTGCAAACATGGTGCAGATTGTTGTATCTGCTGTATTTCTGATGATCTATGAAGGGAAGGGGCGGGCAACAATGCATTATTTGGTTCTCTTGAATGTTTTGTAAATTTATTTTCTCGATCATGTAATAGATTCTGAAGTCACTGATCCATCAACGAAAGCGGAAATAGAATGTTCCCTTTCAGAACCAGCATGTGCTGAGTCGGAATTAAATTCTCATGCTTCCAGTGAGTTAACTGAATCAGCAATTGATGAAAGTGAAATTCAATCCCCTACAAGTCGCACCAGAGGTTCCTTAGCAGCTTTTTTCTCTAACGGGGTCAATAGGCACTGACACATTTTCATTTGCAGCTGCCACTAGATCCAAAGCTAAGAACAGCAGTAAAAGCGATCAAAACCTTGGCACTTCCAATTCCATTCAAAGTCGAAATGCAATATATCTTTTGGGTGAATGCTTGGAATTTGCTTTTCTAACCTAAGTCCATTAGAAACCTTTGTCTCGACTTCTTTGCTTTTGTCACGCTGCTGCTGCTGCTTAAGCTGGTGCTTCTGTCATTCATATTTTTGATGGTCTCCTGAGGGTAAAATCTTTTGTCTTATAAGAAATTTTGTTGT
>NW_025843644.1:0-4119 GCF_002878395.1 Capsicum annuum | reverse complement strand
GAAGGCATTTGAATGCCTTAAGGGGAAGCTATTTGAAGCCCCTATTATTGTAGCACCTGATTGGTCTCTACCTTTTGAAGTTATGTGAGATGCAAGTGGTGTAGCCTTGGGTGCTGTACTTGGTCAGAAAAGAGAAAAACTATTTCATCCAATTTACTACCAAGTAAGGCCTTAAATGGAGCACAGAAGAACTATACCGTCACTGAACAAGAGCTTCTTGCAGTTGTTTATGCTTTCAAAAAGTTCTGTGCTTACTTGTTAGGAATCAAGGTAGTGGTTCATACAGATCATGCGGCTCTAAGATATCTAATGGCAAAGAAGGATGCCAAGCCAAGGCTAATTAGGTGGGTGCTACTACTTCAAGAATTTGATTTCGAGGTAAAGGATAGAAAAGGTTGTGAAAACCAAGTAGCTGATCATCTATCTAGACTTGAGAGTGAGCACACAGTGCAGACCGACCTTGATATTGATGATTCATTCCCTAACGAAGAGATTATAGTAACTATGGTGGAAAACTTACCTTGGTATGCAGATTATGCCAACTACGTGGTGAGCGAAGTGATTCCTGAGCATCTCTCCTTTCATCAAAAGAAAAAGTTCATGCATGATGTGAAACATTACTTCTGGGATGAGCCTTATCTTTTTCGATGATGTGCTGATGGTATTATTAGGCGGTGTATCCCAGATGTTGAGGTGCCTAACATACTTGAAGTAATCCATGCTTCCCAAGTTGGAGGTCACCATGCAGGTGATCGGACGGCCAAGAAAGTACTGCAAAGTGGCTATTATTGGCCTTTATTATTCAAGGATGCCTACGATTTTGTAAAAAGATGTGATCAGTGTCAGCAGCAAGGTTCTATTTCAAAGCTCCATGAGATGCCCATGTCCAAAATGCTTGAAGTAGAGTTATTCGATGTCTGGGGTATTGATTTCATGGGCCTATTTGTGAGCTCATTTGGGATGAAATATATCTTAGTTGCTGTGGATTATGTATCCAAATGGGTCGAAGCAGTCGCGCTAGCTAATAATGAAGGTAAGAGTGTTGTGGCGTTCTTAAAGAGAAATATCTTCTCTCATTTTGGGGTACCTCGTACCATCATAAGCGATGGAGGATCATATTTCTGCAACAAGCTGTTCAGAGCCGTATTGGCAAAGTATGGGGTTAAGCAACATAAGGTAGCTACACCGTACCACCCACAAACTAGTGGGCAGGTGGAGGTTTCAAACCGGGAAATCAAGCTGATCCTTGCTAAGACTGTGAATGCCAGCAGGAAAGATTGGTCCAGAAAGCTTGATGATGCCTTATGGGCATATAGGACCGCGTTTAAGACACCAATTGGCATGTCGCCATACCAACTAGTTTATGGGAAGGCTTGTCACTTGCCAATTGAGCTAGAACATAAAGCAATGTGGGCACTGAAGCAACTTAACCTAAACTGGGATGATGCTATAGATATGAGATTGGGAGAACTGAATGATATGGATGAATTCCATCTAAATGTATATGAAAGAGTAGATCTTTACAAGGATAGGATGAAAAAGTACCATGATCGGAGGATTATCCAACAAAACTTTCAGAAAGGTGATTTGGTACTTCTTTTCAACTCTAGACTGAAGAGTAGTGAGTTAGAAAACAATGATGGTGGTGTCTTTAAGGTGAATGGCCAAAGAGTGAAGCTATATATCGGTCCAACCAACTCGATAAAATGTATAGCCACCATATATCTCGATGAAGTCTGAGTAATCGAGATAACTATGTCGTGCCGCGATAATAAATCAAGCGCTACATGGTAGGCAACCTATCATTTTACTAGGATTTTGTTTTTGTTAAATAAAAATTCAGAAAGAAGAGTCGAGCCACGACCAAAACTAAGGTGCTTGGTGGGAGGCAACCCATCCTTCTAATCATTTTTGTTGTTTTTGATTAAGTGTAGGTGCAGGAAGTACAAAGGAGGAGATTAGACCAAATTTTGATTTGGAAGTGAGTCATGTCAATGGTGGTATGTCTAGGAATGATGGAATAATACAGGTAAGTGGAAGTGGTCAAATGTGTAAGGTTCAAGTATGATTTGGATTAGAGTCGCACCTCGAGTTATGTAGGTTCGACCCAAAGAAAAAGTTTTGCGGTGCGACTTTATTTTTTGACCCCGAGGTATGGACCTTTTTTGACCAAGAGTGCGCCATTTTTCCAATTGCCTACGCCAACATAGGCAATGGGCTAGGCGTCGCCTATGCCAACATAGGTAATAGGTTAGGCGCCGCCTATGCCAACATAGGCAATAGATTAGGTGTCGCCTATGCCATTGCTTATGCTCATTGTCTCACATAGGCAATAGGCTAGGCACCGCCTATGCCAACATAGGCAATAGGTTAGGCGCCGCCTATGCCAACATAGGCAATAGGTTAGGCGCCGCCTATGCCATTGCCTATGCTCACTGCCTCACATAGGCGATAGGCCAGGCGCAGCCTATTTCAACATAGGCAATAGGTTAGGCGCCGCCTACTTATGCCTAGGGGAAGCTATAGGCACCGCCTATCACCGTAAATGTTGCCTTCTAACCCGTTTGTGAATGGACCAAACCCGACCCATGGCTCATCCTTTAAATATATCCTCTACACTTGAACACCACTCAATTTTTCTTAAACCTAAGCGCCGCCCAAGCACCCTTGCTCTCTCCAAGCTTTTCTTTTTTCTCATCTAATCCTGCAGGCTCACCTTCTCGATTCATCATGAGTTTATCACCAAGTAAGTTGTTCTTTCATGTTCCGTAATTGTTTCAGTGCTACGCTTATAATGGTTAACTTGATTTTGTAGTAGTTCTTGATGATAAGAGAATGGTTAGTTTGTTATGATTTTTGAAAAATACATCTCATTGAGTGAAAGGATTCTCGTAGGTAATCTTGATTTTACTTCGGCATGTATTGATTAGTATTCACTGTCATAATTTGTTATTATTATAGAGTTGAAATATTGAAGCTTAATGCATAATTTTGGGAGTTGTAATCTTGACTATGTGAATGACTCGTTCATCGATGTAATGATCTTGGTTAACCACAAGCATAAGATTGTGTGATTGTTTCTAGGCCATAGCATGATAAGATTTCTATGTGGTAGTCTTGTTCGAAGATTGCATTTCCCCAATGAAATAAAGTCGAAAATGATAGTCAAGGTTACAAGACCCTTGTGTGCTGCTTCTCTATACCAAACTGAGAAATTATTATGTAAAGTGAAGGGTTGAAAGTGTGACTGCACTGATAATGTTGTTGGCACATACCATCTACATGTATGTCGATAAATTCTGAGTAATCGAACATACTCACTCAATTAGTTTGTACAAACAAATTAAGTGTGGGGTGGTGCCATCACTATTTTCTTTTTCGATTATAGTGAATTCTACGACATGAGACTAACATGACCCTATTATGATCTCAGGTAACATGGCTCTGAAAGGACGACAGGGAAATCAGAAAGCATCCACCTCACAAAAAGGTCAAAAACGGTCAAGAAAGGACCAGGCTGATTCCTCCTCTCAACAAGTGCCTTGATGTACTTTTGGGATCAAATGGGTTCTGAAGGAGGAAGGGAAGTAATAGTATAGAAACAATAAGGTGAAGAAATATGTACATATGGATTTGATGCAGAAGGAATGTTTAGCAAAGAACTGCCCTCGCATTTTAGCAAATATTATGGCACTAAATCTTGAATTTATCTTCCGAGACATGGGTGAATGTAATCTTGATTTTACTCGAGAGTTTTATGCCAACTGGTCCCCAAGGACTACGGGAAATAAAGTTAAGATTCGGGGGCAAGTCTTGCAATTGAACGTTGATTTCTTCAACTCTTTCCTAGGAACTCCTAGTGTGGATCCATCACCACTCAAGGAGCTCTACAACAGACCTTCCTAAAGAGCCATCAGACATACGTTGTGTGGATTAAGGTCCATGACCCGGTGGACTCATCACAAAGATAATGGTCGTCACAATACTTACCCATATGCTTGTTTGAACAGAGAAGCTCGCATATGGTTAAAATAATTAACTCCTACTTGATTCCTGGGACACAATACACTAAGGTCACACGTGATCAAGTCTGCTTGGTGTATGCTCTAATGACAAATG
>NW_025843643.1:0-6146 GCF_002878395.1 Capsicum annuum | reverse complement strand
GATGAGATGATATGTGTAATTATATTTGATCACAGAGAATGACAAGGTAGGGTTATGTCCACCTTGTAGCTTCTACTTCTCTATTAACTATGAGTAATACAGATTTTATACATGCATGCACTTATAGAGAGACGTATTCTAATTCTAAATCCAAATGTTTTTCAACCATTAAGGATTTATTCACCTTAGTTCTTTCAAATCCAAAGTGTGCAACAAATTGTACAAACTCTCCAAGAGGTTAATCCTGCTAGGGCATTAACGTGTAAAATAGAGGTTGGAAACCCTATTTTCACGTCACACTCTCTTTTCCAAATAGTAACTTTTCTATCTAACAAGTTATTGCTATAATGGCGCATTCCCTATGTTTGGAACCACGAGAATTCAATCAAAATGAAGAGAGTAATGATATAAGTAGCGTGACATGTCATAAATTCACAAACTCATAGCAATAGAGAGTATACTACAAGGTTTCCATAACCCTAACAAATAAGCTTAGCTACTCATGAATAAAGCAAAAATCAACATAGAATTATTTATCATACCAAAACTTAGAACGATCTTGGTGATGAAGATGACTAGCGACAATAAGAGAGAAACGCGTTTCTTTCTCTCCGTCCTCAAGATAAGCGTCTCCCTTGTTCTCAAAAATAATACAGAATCTGTATTTTCTGAATAATGAAAATAAAAATTCAGCAATAATGCTTTTAATAACATCCTTCTCTAATAAATTGCTACTGCATCCTTAACTATTTAAAAATAGCGAGTTTGCCCGTGAAAAAGTTCCCATGCATCACATTCAGTCCAAGAGCTGCTTTCCTTGTTATGTGAAGTTTTCCTTTGTTGTCCACAGGTCCCTAAAGTGCTGAAATCTTCCTCATTAGTACCTGAAAAGCATGCTAATCACATAGGTCAGCTCACTTACTAAAACTAGACTAAAAGTGCAAGAATTATGTATTTTATCCTCAAAACTTAGCTAAAACATGGGTAAGTTATGGTGCTTAGACGTAGAAATACGCCCAACATCACCACCCCACACTTAAAGCTTTGTTTGTCCTCGAAAAAAATAGTACATCCATGCGAACACAAAATTTTCAACAAGACATACACGGCAATTTTTAACAAAGAGTAGATTTCTTGATCATTACTAGAAACAACTCACCCTCCAACATAGACTCATTAAGTTGGTTAATTCGTATACACAAGTTAAGCCAAAAAAATCATAATAAAACTACCCAACAATCATCAACCATGTGCGCTCACACAAAATGTTACCCATAATCACTCATAGTTTCATATTTTTCAGAAATATGGGTATAAGAACTTGCTTGCTCTCACTCTTACAAAGAATTCTTAGATTACAACTGATGACCATATGCTTGCCATTAGTGAAATGCTCCACTAATATTAGAATGTGAAGGTTATGATCAATAGGTCTTTGCGGGTTGTAAAGTAGGCTAAAGGGATGGGTAGGACTATTTTGGCCAGAAATGGTGACTATGCTCCCTAAGCGCTTTAATACACTATCTTATGCCATTTACACTAACTTTTAACAACCACTCTACCTTTTTTTCATCTACCAACCCTCTTTCACCCATTTTGTTACTCAATCAAAAACACTATGATGGGAATATACAACTCACAGCGGACGCACCATTTCCTTTTTTTTTATTTTTTTATTTTTTTATTTTTTCCATCTCTTTTTTTTCTTTATTTTTACTCCCTCGATCACATATTTTCATGTACTAATAACTAAACTTTGGGGAATCACTTTCACCATTTTCCTCTTATTTTGCCACACTCTTTACTCAACTTGATTCTACAATTTAAAAAGCTTAGGATCTTTTGGATCAAATTATGGTCTTTTAAAAAAAATGGATTAGGCTACATATGTGGTTGCCAAAGAAAATAGCTAAAGGCTCAAAGGGTGTTCACTAGGACAATGTACAAAGGTAGGTAAAAAGAAGCTAAACAAAATCAGGGCTGCCAAAGAAATGCCTAAATCATCTCCTAAACTCACAATCTTTATTTCGCTTCACATACACACTAGGAAAGTTCTAGTATCAGTCGCAACAAAGAATATACAATAACCTTACACACATATTGCACATGGTCAACTTAATTGGGAGAATTATAGATTCTTGACCCAACAATTAAATGAATTAAACCACAAAAAATTATCACAGCATGAGTCACAACTTAGAGCCTAAATGTTTCAATAGTAGTGATTCAGCACAAACTCCTGTTATAATGTCATGCCATCTATAAGAATAATTTCATGCAAAATCTGACTAATTACAACTAACTAACTACAGCTAAATCAAAATGACTATAGAATAAATGAGGGCAAGCAGTACGCAGTGCAACACCCCACACTAAGAAGGAACACACTGCCCTTAATGTAAATAAATAAGCAAAAACCTGGTTAGTCAGACTCCTCCTCTAAATCTTGGGGTCATACCCCCTGCGTCAGAATTATCATCAGAGTTGACCTCAACATCAGAGTCTAGCAGCTGGTGATCATCATCTGTCGGCATATCATCATCTAGAGGTTCTTCAAAATTTACCCCCACTCCACACATGGCCCGAGCATGCTCATTAAGCGGGTAGTCATAATCTAACTGTTGAAGCTCTGCATCAGTTGGCACACGACCCCCATTTATCATAGTGAACCTAGTCATGCCATATAGATAGCGGAAAAATTCTCATCTCGAGCATGTCTCTTAGTAGTGGTAATGTTGATGCCTTGACCAGTTTCTGGATCTTTGATTTTTGTGAGATCTACCCTCTTCGGGTTATGTGGCAACTTATGGTCTGCTGGCTCTTAATGTGCTCTTTTCTTAAAATTGCAGTCAACAAGTTGCCGAAGCTGAAATGAGACCTTTTGTGCACCCTTGCTTTTTGCATCGACGTTCGTATAACTGCACCAATGTTGACGGGAACATTCGTCATTAGAGCATATACCAAGAAGACTCGATCACGCGTGACCTTAGTGTATTGTGTCCCAGGAATCAAGCAGGAATTGACTATTCTTAACCATATGTGAGCTTCTATGTTCAAACAAGCATATAGGTAAGTATTGTGACGACCATTATCTTTGTGATGAGTCCACTGGGTCATGGACCTTGATCCATACAACGTATGTCTGATGGCTCTGTAGGGAGGTCTATTGTAGAGCTCTTTGAGTGGTGATTGATCCACACTTGGAGTACCTCGAAAAGAGTTGAAGAAATCAGCGTTCAATTGCAAAACTTGCCCCCGAATCTTTACTTCATTACACGTAGTCCTTGGGGACGAGTTGGCATAAAACTCTCGAGTCAAATCAAGATTACATTCGCCCATGTCTCGAAAGATAAAGTCAAGATTTAGTGCCATGATCTTAGCCAAAATGCGAGGGTCTCTCTTTGCTAAACTTTCCTTCTGCATCAACTCCACATGGACATATTTCTTCACTTTATTGTTTCTATACCATTCCTTCCCTTCCTCCTCCAGAACCCACTTGATCCCAAAAGTGCATCGAGGCACTTGAAGAGATAAGGAATCAGCCTGGTCCTTTCTTGACCTTTTTTGACCTTTTTGTGAGGTGGATGCTTTCTCCTTTCCCTGTCGTCCTTTCGGAGCCATGTTACCTAAGATCATAATAGGGTCATGTTAGTGTCATTTCATAAAATTCACTATAATTGAAAAAGAAAATAATGATGGCACCACCCCACACTTAATTTGTTTGAACAAACTAATTGAGTGAGTGATGTCGATTACTCAGACTTCATCGACATACATTTAGGTGGTATGTGCCAACAACATTATTAGCTCAGTCAGACTTTTAACCTTTCACTTTACATAACAATTTCTCAGTTTGATATAGAGAAGCAGCACACAATGGTCGTGTAATCTTGACTATCATTTCCAAATTTATTTCATTAGAGCAATGCAATCTTTAAGCAAGACTAGCACATAGAAATCTTATCATGCTATAGCATAGAAACAATTCCACAATCTTATGCTTTTGGTTAACCATGACCATTACATCGATGAACGAGTCACTTACATAGTCAAGCTTACAACTCCCAAAATTATGCATTAAACTTCAATATTTCAACTCCATAATAATAAAAAAAATTATGACAGTGAATACCAATCAGTACATGCCGGAATAAAATCAAGAATACCCACAAGAATCCTTTCACTCTATGAGATGTATTTTACAAAAATCATAACAAACTAACCATACTCTTATCACCAAGCACTACTACAAAATCTAGTTAACCATTATAAGCGTAGCACTGAAACAACTCGGAACATAAAAGAACAACTTACTTGGTGATGAATCGGGAAGTTGAGCCTGCAAGATTAGATGAGAAAAGAGAAAAGCTTGAAAAGGGCAAGGATGCTTGGACGACGCCTAGGTTTAAGAAAAATTGAGTGGTGTTTAAAGGTAGAGGATATATTTAAAGGATAAGCCATGGGTCGGGATGGTCCATTCACAAACGGGTTAGTAGGCAAAAGTCATGTTGATAGGCGGTGCCTATAGCATTGCATAAGCATAAGTAGGATGTTCCTAACCTATTGCCTATGTTGGCATAGGCGGAGCCTAACCTATTGCCTATGTTGGCATAGGCGGCGCCTAGCCTGTTGCCTATGTGAGGCAGTGAGCATAGGCAATGGCATAGGCAGCGCCTAACCTATTGCCTATGTTGGCATAGGCGGCGCCTAACCTATTGCCTATGTTGGAATAGGCGGCGCCTAGCCTATCGCCTATGTGAGGCAGTGAGAATAGGCAATGGTATAGGCGGTGCCTAACCTATTGCCTATGTTGGCATAGGCGGCGCCTAACCTATCGCCTATGTTGGCATAGGCAATTGGAAAAACGGCGCACTCTTGGTCGAATCTACATAATTTGAGGCGCAACTCTAATGCAAATCATACTTGAGCCTTACACATTGACCACTCCCACTTACCTGTATTGTTCCATCATTCCTAGACTTACCACCATTGACATGACTCACTTCCAAATCAAAATTGGGACTAATCTCCTCCTTTGTACTTCATGCACCTACACTTAATCAAAAACAACAAAAATGATTAGAAGGATGGGTTACCTCCCACCAAGCACCTTAGTTTTGGTCATGGCTCGACTCTTCTTTTTGAATTTTTATTTATCAAAAACAAACTCCTAGTAAAACAAAAATAATTGAAATGATGGGTTGCTTCCCATGTAGCGCTTGATTTATTATCGCGGCACGACATAGTTATCTCGATTACTCAGACTTCATCAAGATATATGGTGGTTATACATTTTATCGAGTCGGTTGGATTGATATATAGCTTCACTCTTTGGCCATTCACCTTAAAGACACTACCATCATTGTTTTCTAACTCCACTACTCTAGATGAGTAAACTCGGCTGATTCTGAATGGACCAGACCATTTAGACTTCAACTTATCTAGAAACAGCTTCAGTCTGGAGTTGAAAAGGAGTACCAAATCGCCTTTCTGAAGGTTTCGTTGGATAATCCTCCGATCATGGTACTTTTTCTTCCTTTCCTTGTAAAGATCTGCTCTTTCATATGCATTTAGATAGAATTCATCCATCTCATTCAGCTTCCCCAATCTCATATTAATAGCATCATCCCAGTTCAGGTTAAGCTAATTCAGTGCCCACATTACTTATTTTCTAGCTCAATTGGCAAGTGACAAGCCTTTCCATAAACTAGTTGGTATGGTGACATGCCAATTGGTGTCTTAAACGCGGTCCTATATGCCTATAAGGCATCATCTAGCTTCCTGGACGAATCATTCCTGCTGGCATTCACAGTCTTCGCAAGGATCAGACTGATTTCCCGGTTTGAAACCTCCACTTGCCCACTAGTTTGTGGGTGGTACGGTGTAGCTACCTTATGTTGCTTAACCCCATACTTTGCCAATACGGCTCTGAATAGCTTGTTGCAGAAATATGATCCTCCATTGCTTATGATGGTATGAGGTACCCCAAAATGAGAGAAGATATTTCTCTTTAAGAATGCCACAACACTCTTACCTTCATTATCAGCTAGCGCGACTGCTTTGACCCATTTGGATACATAATCCACAGCAACTCAGATATATTTCATCCCAAATGAGCTCACAAATGGGCCCATGAAATCAATACC
>NW_025843642.1:0-1982 GCF_002878395.1 Capsicum annuum | reverse complement strand
CATTGGAGATCATTTTGGTAAAAAGTGAGGCCCACACCTATAGTTTTATTTTTTTAAAAAAATCCGCTTGATAATCCAAAATAAGTCTTGGAGCCTTAGAACTTAAGACAAGGATACCCATAGCCTAAATCGAAATTTAAGATACAATATAGAAGTTGGATTTTCCATATGAGTTTATTTTGACCAAATGTGGGTCCCACACTCATATTCCTAATTTTCTCACTTTTCGACCAATAGGTCGAAATGAACTCGAGTGCATTGGAATCCAAACCAAGGGTATACCTAGCCTAAAATAGATATTTTGTAATAGTAAAAATTTATATCTGAGATTGTTTCATTGAAGTTTTTACCCAGTGGTAATTCGAAACTAGTGAAGACTGCAAAATAGGGAATTCATTCTACAAACCAAACGAACTTTCCGATAACCAACCCATCAATCCTAGAAAGTCATAAATGGCTTATGGAAGCTATGGAGGAGCCCTAATAGTGAATATAAGCGTAAATACAAAAGATAACCAGAGGGGTCATTACATTCCATAAAAGGTAAAAGACCCTGTTTCGCATCTTTCAATGGCACCATCAAAAGTTGTAACTCAATTCCCTTCAGACATTATTACTACTTTTGACTTTGATAAAAATATCTGGTATTGTATTTTTAAGGTGTTTTCAAACCTTAAGTATGTATGTATCTTTAAAATGTTGTTTTTGACATATATACATAGTATATCTGTATGAACAGTATAATGTTTTTGACAGACAATGTTTAAGTGACCACCTTTGGTTTAATTTTTCAACATCATATCTATGTATGGAAGCTCACTTGTGGAGTTACTTACCATTGTTCTTTATTAGAGAAAATCATCAAGGCGTTGTTGATGAAGAAAGAATAAAAAGAACAGTCCTTGAGAGATTTGAAATAAAATCAGGAAATTATATATTGATACATGTTAAGGGTATATTTACACTCACCAAAGCTTAATAGACATCAAATTGATTGACATTTAATTAACTAACTTTATTAGTAGATTGGCTGTTATAACTGACTAATCCACCTAACTATATGAAACTATAGTTCTGCCCTTTTTCCCCTTCTAACATCCCTCCTAAAGCTAGGCATGGTGTAAAAATGTTCACAATACATAAGTCCTTTATTGAGGATATTTACATTTAAGATAAAAAATAGAGATATATTTTATATTAATGAGACATTGCTGAGTTTTTTCCCTAGTGAAATGACAATCAATTTCCAATAGTGCTCTCCGTCTTGGATTCTGTTAATATACTTTACCTTTCCGAGTGTTGCTTCCATATTAGACCTCTTAGGTTGTGGAAGAAATTTAATCAAAGTTCACAAAAATGGGTTATTTATACTCCGCCAAGGTTACAAGGAATTTAACATATAACTCATTATCGAGGAGCCCAATTTATACTTCGTGCATCACGTTGCACCAGCAACCCGGTGCACCAGATTTTTTAATTCCCAACAGACATCGATAGGGCACTAGAGATTATCTCAGAGTTCGATATACACAAATGAACTATGTAACTATACCAAATTCGAAACCTCAAATTCAATGAAGATATCATAATTTTAAAAAAAACACAATTTTCATAGAGTTGACCCCCAAAAATCAAAAGCACAATTTTTCTAAACCAAGGATTGAAATGAGGATAGCTCTTGTGAACGGCTCTCTCCCCCTCTCTCTCTCTCCCGACCCTCTCTCCACCCCCAGCTTACCGGCCCCCGGTTCCCGGCGCCGTCGCTGACCTTCGGCGCCGACCCGATACGGCCGCCGGCTCCGACCTACGGTCGTCGGCGCTGACCAGACCGCCGGCTACGACCTCCGGTCTTCGGCTCTCCCTCTCTCTCTCTCTCCCTACCCCCTCTCCATCCCAAGCGCACCAGCCCCCGGCCCCCGGCGCCGTCGTTGAACGTCGGAGCCGACCAGATCCGACCGCCGGCTCCGACCTTCGGTCCCCGG
>NW_025843641.1:0-8164 GCF_002878395.1 Capsicum annuum | reverse complement strand
CTATTTTTAAACTTTTATTATATTTTCTTAAATATAAAAATTAATTAATTATTATTATAATATTATTTTTATTATTATTATTATTTTATTTATTTATTATTTTTATTTGTCATTATCTTCTTTGGTTTTAAAAAAAAGAAAATGAAAAACTTTTAAAATTTTAAAATCTAATCCTATCCTAAACTACCCCAACCACCGCAACTTTCCCTCCAACTCCCTCAATCCCCCCCTCCTACATATCTATATAACACTACACACACAACATATGACTAAAAAGAAAAAAAACTCATGAAAAAAATAAATAAATAACTTGAGATAAATCAAAACCAAAACCAAAACCAACACTCACGGACAAAAAAATGGAAAAGAAAAAAACTTGAAAAAAAAAGGACTGGAAACAAGAAACAATGAGTGAAGACAAGAAACAAGTGAAGACAAGAAACAAGGAGAAAAACAAAAAAAAAGGGAAAAAGAAATGGGAAGTTCTTTGAGTTTGGGTCCCGTTCAAGTTTTTCGGTGACGACATTTTCATTTCCATCTTAAGTTAACTTATCTCACAGGTTCTACTTGAGATCCTTTCTATTTATTTTGTAAGTTTTATTATGAATCAAATAATGATTAAAGTTATTTTAATAATTTCGTAATTTAAGATGTAAAGTTTAATATTCATGTAAAGTTCTTTTATTTTTTTTTATTGTTTTATGTTAAGTGATTGTCGATTGTTATGTTGTGACTTGTTTGCTTACTGTTCTTCGTGATTCATTTTGTTAATTATAAATATTAAAGTTCTTGGATGATAAAAAATATAACGTTTTTTTTTAAATGCCAATATATTATTTTGTCATTGTTTATTTTTTATTTTTTAATGCATTATGAAAATTTTATAATATAATTAAAAAGGGATTAAAATAAATAGGTGCATGCACACTAAAAGTTTCCATGCACACTAAAAGTTTCCATGCACATACAAAGTTAGAAACAACTTAGAGAAAAACGTGAAAAAAAAATATATAAAGAATTTTTATTTTTTTTTTAAAAGTGGATAACAGTTTTACATTTGTTAAGTAATTATTATTATTATTATTATTATTATTATTATTATTATTATTTTCTTTTTTTTCTTTTCTTGTTAACTTCATTGCGATAATTTTGTTAAAAGTGGTTTTATTAATTAACTTTGTTAGGTGATTATGTTAATTTGGATTTTAAATAGTTTTGTTAAGTTTATATATTAATAATTTGTTCGCAAGAGTAAGATTAATTCCTTTAGCTTAAAAAGATTTAAAAATATGTAAATATAAATCATAATTGATAAACTGAAAAGAGAAGAAAAACCCAGTTGTAAGGGAGCGAGACGAGTTGCGGAATAATTCAAAATTTGTTGTAAAATAAAGAGAGAAAAAGAATAAAAATGGATAATGTAAAATTATTTCGAGTTTACGAAAGATGAAGCAAATGCCTTTAATGCTAGGCGAATTTTTGACACATTTAAAATTTTCGTCTCAACTAAGAATGCGGCGCACGCATCTTTCTGAGATATTTTCAAGTAATTCAAGGATGCAATAATGCACTTTGATAAATATTTTTAAAATTAATTTTTCACCGATTTAATATACGAGATATAGAGATATTATAGGTATATTAAAAATGAGCAAATTTAGGCCTTAACACGATTTTTCTAAATAGTTTAAGTTAAGTATAAGTCAATAAAGCGACCATGCTAGAACCACGGGACTCGAGGGGTGCCTCACACCTTCCCCTCGCTCAACAGAATTCCTTATCCGTTCTTCTGTTTTCGCAGACCAAATGAAAAGAGTCATTTCCTTTTGACTAAGGATTCAAAAAGGTGACTTGAAACACCATAACTCGATTTCAAGTGGCGACTTTGAAAATAATAAAAATAATCCCTATTCAATACCGTCACTTTAATTGGAAAAACCCTTTGACCTCTACCTGAGAGCGAAAAAGGGGTGTGACATCTCTCCTTGTTTGAAATCTCGAAGAGTTTTCATACAAAGAAGTAGACAAAGAGATGATTTTTGACCCTCCGATTATTCTAAAAGTAAATAAAAATTAATTAAATAAATAAATAAAAAAAGATGTGACCGAGTCCTGGTTTTGGACCGCCTACATATCCTCGGTTTTAAGGGAATCAGGTCACATGTAGTTCAATGAGGTAAAGTGGTGAGACAGTGAGTTAGAGATCGAGTGAGGTTCTATCGAGTTTTCGGTTGACGACTTCTCCTTTTACATTCACATGAATAGCAAAAATAAAATTAAAGATACAAGTGAAAGATCCTATCTATTCAGCTATTCTGGAATCTTGACTTGAATCTTCATGACTTCTCAAATGGTGAGATAGTAATTATTCTGAGTTAAACTTGATACACGAAATATTCCTCCTCGTTGGCTTTTGGCATTAGAGGGGAACTTGATAATTGATTTATTCTTCAGATTTTCTTCTGGCTTGGACTTGAAAATCGTCACCCTATTCTTTATGTGGACTCCTAACTTGCAACTGATAATGTTCACCCTATTCTTCAGACGGGCTCCTGGATATTTCTTTTTCTTTACCCTATTCATCAGGCGGGCTCCTGGACTTAATTTCTTCACCCTATTCTTCAGGCGGGCTCCTGGACTTACAATTTCTGATTTTTCAAATATGTTTCTGAACTCAAAATAAAAGGTGAAATAGAAAACTAACATCCCATTCTTCAGGAGGGTCCTGTTCCATTCTTCAGGAGGGTCCTGAGCAAAAAATAAATTTCCATTCTTCAAGAGGGTCCTAAGCAATAAGTAAATTCCCATTCTTCAGGAGGGTCCTGAGCATAAAATAAATTTTCATTCTTCAGGTGGGTCTTGAGCATATAAAAAAATTCCCATTCTTCAGGAGGGTCCAGTCCCATTCTTCAGAAGGTTCCTGAGCATAAAATAGATTCCCATTCTTCAGGAGGGTCCTGTCCCATTCTTCAGGAGGGTTCTGAGCACAAAATAAATTTTCATTCTTCAGGAGGTTCTTGTCCCATTCTTCAGGAGGATCCTAAGCACAAAATAAATTCCCATTCTTCAGGAGGGTCCTGTCTTCAAGAGGGTCCTATCCCATTCTTCAGGAGGGTCCTGAGCATAAAATAAATTCTCATTCTTCAGGAGGGTCCTGAGCATAAAATGAATTCCCATTTTTCAGGAGGGTCCTGTCCCATAAAATAAATTCTCATTCTTCAGGAGGGTCCTGTCCCATTCTTCAAGAGGGTCCTGAGCATAAAATAAATTCTCATTCTCCAGGAGGGTTTTGAGAAAAAAGTAAATTTCCATTCTTCATGAACAAAATTTTGCCCCAGTTTGCACTAGTAAATTTTGCGAGTGTCATCAGATCACAACTTTTGAAAAGTACAGTAAAGAGTGTGAATCAAAGCCCTGCTAAAGAAATGCGACTCTTCAGAGTAAAATCGATGACCAAAATTAGGAAATGCATCTCCTAACATATGAAACTTAAATTACCCAGACAAGGAAATGTGTCTCCTAGGGGTTAAATAAAATGACTCAACTAGAAAGTGCATCTTCTAGGAGTGAAAGTTCAAGTTAAAAAGTGTGTCACCTAACACATGAAAATTGACATACCCTGACTAGAAAGTGCGTCTCCTAGGGGTTAAATGAAATGAATCGACTAGAAAATGCGTCTTCTAGGAGCGAATGTTCAAATTAGGAAGTGTGTTACCTAACACATGAAAATTGGCATATCCTGATTAGGAAGTGCGTCTTCTAGGGATCAAATGAAATGACTTGACTAGAAAGTGTGTCTTTTAGGAGTGAATGTTCAAGTTAGGAAGTGCATCACCTAACAAATGAATTTTGAATTATCCGGACTAGGAAGTGCGTCTCTTAGGGGTTAAAATAATGAGTTTTTATCATAATATATTACCAAATCTGTGTAACAGTACTACCTCTTGCATTTACAAAAGTGAGAAATTGCAGCTTTTAATAGTTAAGCTTTGAAACCTTTGATGTGAAGGCAACACATGTTTTTGTTTCATATAAAGAAAATTTTTTAATTTAAAAATACGGTGGTTGATTTGTGGCATTTGTCTATTGAGACGATCTCTTGCACTTGTCATGCCCAGCTCCATTGCAAATCATTGATCAGTATTGTTGACTTGTTGTAGTATTGACCTCAAATTCTGGCTACCAAAACATTTTGACTCAAATCATATTTCTCTTGCATGATGCCTCGGGATTCAGCTTCAAATACACGTTTTATACCTTTATGAGTCCAAAAACTGTCAGATGACAAGCATTCTCGAGTACTTTGCTTTATTTTGAAACATGTCATCTTTGTGTGTTGGTCTTTTGTCTTGCTTTGCACAACTAAAGGAATTGGTAGCAAGTTTTGAAGTCCTACCTCATTTGTTTGGACAAAATTTTGACTCAAAAATACATGAAAGATGACGATAGTGATTTTCTTTTGACCACAAAGACACAAAAATCAAAAACTAAAAATAAAATAAAATAAATTAAAATAAAAATAACAAAAAGAATAAGAAAGGACAATACACATATTTTCTTTTAAAAAAAATGTCAAAATAAAAATTTTATCTGGGTGTGACAGCTGATTCTAGTGATTATGACATGCAATTTGAATTACAACTTGATCTATCCAAACTAATCACTGTCACTTTTTGCCCACTCATTGAATTTGAAAGAGAGTCATTCTTGAACTTGTTCCCTCTAGATTATAATCCTCCTTAGTCTAGTGACACCTTGATGGGTTTTTGCCAACAAGCCGCTCCCATTTTTTTTCTTTTTCAATTCATTGTCGTCTTATAGTGTTCATGAAGACTTTTACCAATAAGACTCTCATTTTTATTGATATCACAACTCACGGTCGCCTTATGATGCCCAAAATAATTTTCACCAATAAGACTCTCTCATTTTTTTTTTTTTTTTAAAGAAAATAACACTCAAAATATGAAATATCAAGCACCCATAACATGTTTAGCCTTGACATTCTCAAAGATTGATTTGAAGGTCTTTCTTTGGTTGTAACTTCGCTTTTGAAATGAGATAGAAAGAAAGGTCGGCATGGGGCTCAAAATTTACACAACATTGGGTAAAAGATACAACTTTTGAAATAGACTCTTTTAAGAAAATAAACTTTTGCCCTCGTTTTATTTCATTTTGGGTAACTTGAATTTTCCTTTGGTTGTACCGAACCCAAAAATAGGGTTGCCTACGTATCTTGTCATAGCAAGAATCAGGTCAAACGTAGTTCAGGACATTTCTTTTGCTTGAATATGGATTTTTGATTGATTTTTTCTCTTCTTCTTTTTTTTTTCAACTTTTTTTTTTTACTCCATTTTTCTTGATACTTTTTTTTCGACTTTTTCAAATTCTATTTTGATTCCAAAAGAGGGGTATGGAGGAAAATAACACTAAAGCTCAAAAGGGGTAACAAAGGATGACACAACATTTGGGTAGTAGAATGAAATGCCTTCGTCATATCAATCCTTAAAAACACAAGTACATAACATGTAATCTGAGAGTAGAACATGAAGGTCATACACATCTTTTTCAACATTGATCGTGACTAAGCTCATGCACTTGCGTCACTTCTTTTAAGCTTGTGAAATATACATGTCCACTTATATTGTACTTTTCTCTCGATGGATGACTCATGCCCTTTTGAAACTAATCTCCTTTTACTTTTCCTGATAGTGGATATTATAAATTCTCTGATCGACCCCATTCAAAATTTTCAAATTGAATCTTCTAATCGATGGTCAAGTTATTTTCTGATTTACAAGTGATTGCCTCAATACATTCAAGTAAGGCTGTAACTATGTCCCCAAATACCGGAACACTTACTTATTTTCTTATATATTTTCAACCCTGTCTTCTTGGTCAAATGTTTCAAGATTAGATTGAATTTAAAGATCAGTCTGTGAATTCAACATGCATATCACATCTCTAGAATCACCATAGAAAGAGCTCTCTAAAGAAAAGAAAAACAACAAGACAATATATAATAAATAATAAAAAATAAAATAAAAATAAAAGGACATACATTTGTTGACAGAAAGATAGAAGAATTTGAATGGAAATAATAATAAAACAAGACAAGATAGATCCCGAACTCCAACCCTAAAATAATTTGGGTAGTTGAAAGAAAAACAAAACAGACTACCAAAACTCCTTCCTCATGAGGGCGGAGTGACTTTCAAATTACCGAACATAATATTTTAGTCACTGATTTGCATGTCGGCCTTAGTGGAGTCTCCACAATCATTGCTACATCATTCATTTTTTTTTGCCCCAACCATTCTGAATTTATCACCGTCAAACTCTCATCAATAGTTTCTTTTTCCCGCTACTAGATTACAATAATTTTTCAGATGAGCCAAAAGATCACCATGACCTTCGTACATGTCCAGCTTTGGTGTTTTGGACTCTAGAGGCAAGTGAACATTGTGAAACATATACATATCCTTGTAAGAAACTCTCTTTTTCTCTCTCAATATTTGCATGTTTCTTTTATTTTGCTCCAAATTTCTCACTTTCCAAGCCATTTTTTCTTATTCCTCACTTTTAACAGCCTACACCAACTCATCTCAGACCCTATACCATTTTTTTGGGTCATTTTGCCTATTCTTTGGACCTAGTCTTATATGGGTGAGATGTCAATTTAGCCACAAACCAACCACCTAATATTATTTTAATTTTGGAGAACTCTAATGTGTCAAAGTTCAATTTTTTTAGGACCACCGAATCCATGAAAGACTGCCTACGTATCTCATTAAAATGAGAATCAGGTGTGCGTAATTCGTGATATATATGTCATACAAAATTCAGCCTCAAAACCCCTAAAGGTTCAGGGCTATTAAGATTTATATATTTTTATTTATTCCTAAAGATTCCGGGTATTGAAATATATTTTTATTTATTATTATTATTTTTTATTTTTATTTTTTTTGTGTAGAACCTTAGCCTCATGATCCCTAAAGATTCAGGGCTATTAAGATATATATAAAAATTGGACTTGAAAATTAGAAAAATAATTAGAAAAATAATCATATTTTCAAAATATTTTCTAATAAATCTATGAATAATTTTTTTAAAAGATAGGGTCGTATCCTGGGAAGGACTTCCTACGTATCTCACTAAGATGTGAGAATCAGACCCTCGTAGTTCATAAAAACCTTAAAAGTATATTATTCTATATTTAAAATTTTTCTTTGAAAAATAATTCAATAATTTTGAAGATAATATAATCTTTTGCGTTTTAAAGTTGCCTAAAAGCCGGTCAACAATAAAATAAGCCATCTAAATAAATGTCAAAGAGCACGTACGATGCACTTGTTGGTTTTTATAAAGTAGGTCACTTGTCCTAGACATACCCGACCTCTGTGCCGAGTCCTGCTAAGTCAAATGCATATGATGCAAATAAAGCGGTATCTAATAGGGATAACCAGATTCTGTGTTTTCAGTTTTTCTAAGTTTAAACTTAATAAGGATAGGTGTCTAGACTGGCTTACCCGAGCGGACACTCGAGCCGGGAAGGGACAACTTGGTCGGTAGCAGGGCAACACCACCTTCGTTGTCGATCCGAACCCCGCCTAAAATGTGTGACTATATCCTTCACTAGGTGCCTCGACACTCCGGTTCTCTCAAAAAGAAGGTGGGATGCATATGCTGCATTCCCTCTGTCCTATTTCAGAGATTCAGAGAGAGTACGCAAGAGAAGACAGTATATAATACAATTCAATCATTATTAAAGCGGTAAATAAGCGACAAGTAGCACATAAGGCCAACAAACACAATATCAACAATAATTAACGCAAGTATAAGTCAATATAAAAAAAGCTCGAATTCTTATTAATCCCCAGCAGAGTCGCCAGAGATGTCACACTCCTTTTTCGCTCTCAGGTAGAGGTCAAAGGATTTTTTCAATTAAAGTGACGGTATTGAATAGAGATTATTTTTATTATTTTCAGAGTCGCCACTTGGAATCGAGTTATGGTGTTCCAAGTCACCTTTTTGAATCCCTAGTCAAAAGAAAATGACTCTTTTATTTTGGTCTGCGAAAACAGAAGAACGGATAAGGAATTCTGTTGAGCGAGGGGAAGGTGTGAGGCACCCCTCGAGTCCCGTGGTTCTAGCACGGTCGCTTTAT
>NW_025843639.1:0-1291 GCF_002878395.1 Capsicum annuum | reverse complement strand
CACGATGGCCGTGCGATCCATCGAGTTATCATGAATCATCGCAGCAATGGGCAGAGCCCGCGTCGACCTTTTATCTAATAAATGCATCCCTTCCAGAAGTCGGGGTTTGTTGCACGTATTAGCTCTAGAATTACTACGATTATCCGAGTAGTAGATACCATCAAACAAACTATAACTGATTTAATGAGTCATTCGCAGTTTCACAGTCTGAATTTGTTCATACTTACACATGCATGGCTTAATCTTTGAGACAAGCATATGACTACTGGCAGGATCAACCAGGTAGCATTCCTCATCAACGCCGGCGTCGCATGAACCCGACCTGCCCGCGAGGGCGCAGACGGATTCAAGGCGAGCGCGACCGTCGTTTGCAAGGAGCATCGTATAGGGCAGATAGGAGTCGATGAAGGCCCCATACCCACTGCGTCTACCGCATTCGAGAATCCCGACCGCCGCTCACGGACCACGACATCTTACGACGAAGCGAGGGAGGCGTGGAACGCGAGGGCGGCCTTTCGATTCGCCCCGCGCACGAAATGCGAGGGGCGAAAGGCGATCGATAAAACTTGATAATGCCTGGGCATTAGGTATGCAGCACAGGAAACCGACTTCGAGCAAGCCTACATTGCGCTTGCCCCGCGACTGAGATGGCAGGCGAGTCAGGACGTCGCTGCTCGAGCAGGTATCCAACCTAACCGCACGTGCCGAACACAACTCACGCGTCGTGCGTCCAAATGCTCCGTCGATGTCCGGCCCCAACGCCCAGCAATAGATGTCGTGCGCTGCTGCCCATGCGGACGTTGCAAGGCTGAAGCAAGTCCCGCTTGACACGATAGCCCGCCCTTGGGGGGAGCAGAGGAGATGTAGGCACGCCGAGGCTCATGCACGGGTGCCGTCGGCGCTCGCCGCGGATTGGGCTCGGTCGCATGCGTGCAGCGCCTGGAGCTTGCCCCGAGAGCAGCATCCAGGACTCGCCGCACGCACAAAAGCACCGCCTCATCCGAAATCAAGCGCTAGCAGCCCCGTCGTGGACGACGCCACCGATAACCGACACGAGCGCACAATGAAGCGCGGTCGACGTTGCTACACGGGCATGGACGGCTCGCACGGACTAGCCATGCATGCTGCCATGCGCCCACGCTGCACGCCGACGTGGCCACTGAGCGTCTATGCCAGCTAGCGACAGTCACCTTGAAGTGCCTTCAACACCTCTACCCCCTTTATATATGCTTAAAAAAAAAAATCAAGTGACAGGAGTAGACATGATTTTGCCAGAGAATCATCCCAGACA
>NW_025843638.1:0-1029 GCF_002878395.1 Capsicum annuum | reverse complement strand
TACTTTTAGTTTGCAACGATATCTGTTCCCTAAATTTACACTATGCTAAGCTTAAGAAGTTATTCTGCTTTTGGGTTTGGTCTGTTTACATATACTTTCTTGAAACTAAATGTGAAACTATGTATGTCTCTTTATTTTTGGCCCTAAACTTGACATTGAGGTTTACCACAACTTTCTGTGAGGTTTCACGGTTTTATGGATAAATCACGATACCAGCTTGCTCCACTTGCTATTACTAGCCAAGTCGTGCAGTTTACTGTCAGATTTTATAGTTCTTTCTCTAGTTAATCCTGCGTGATCTACATTTCAAAGATGTGGTGGTTGTCAACTTTGATTTGTGGTTCTGCGTGTTTCAAAGGTTCTGATATACTTATTTGAGATTGTTTTAGAAGTTGCCTGTCTTTCAGTACTCTTTGGTACCACGGCTTTCTGGATGCTTCATCTAATATTTGCTTTCATACTCAGCTTTTATGCTATTATGGAAGGCGTGTTTACAGTATTTCTAGGAGTACCTTTGCAAAAATTTAAAAAAAAAATTATAATTAGGAGACCTTTGAATGAATAGATTTTAGTGAGTTTCTGATTTGCTATTTGAATTATCACCAGAGAAACTTCTGCATGTTAACATGCTCTTTTATGCAGATATTAGGCTATACGAGTACATATCCTATTGCCTATCTCAGCTATCATACACTGATAAGAGCATGAGACAGCTGATAGAGTTGTTTAAAACGTATGAACGAACGTGCCTTATCAGAAGACGCTGTGATGGAGAATTTTCAAACTATTATCAACAAGGTAAAATTTGTTGTGGCATCACAAGGCTTTTGGCTTGGACTAGTTTTTGGAAGTTATTGGGAATTCATTTCACAGTGTTAAAGCTTTATTTGTCTGTTTGAATGTCTTCAATTTGGGGAAGAAGTTTGCTAAACCTGAACTCAAATCATGCATTGAGGAGTTTGAGGAAAAGTTGAATAAGTTGCACATCGAGAGGAAGGAACAAAAAATTACTGCCAAAAATGCTCAAAG
>NW_025843637.1:0-1403 GCF_002878395.1 Capsicum annuum | reverse complement strand
TAAAGAGAATAAAAACTTGAAACAAATGCAAAATTTTTCATACATTTCCAACTGTTCTTAAAACAAAGCTTTAATGAAAGGAAACTAAAATTATCTAAAACTAGAACAGTCTCAGAATACTGGAGAAATACTAAAAAAAACCTATAAAGAAACTAACTCTAAGAAAATAAGGACTTTAATAATTATCATCCAGATGCCTTCCAAAGATGTCTTGCAACTTAATCCTCCCTCAGACTTTAGTAGATCCTGGATAATGCTTTTGGCAGATGTGGAGCGAGAGCACGTGCCTGACGGCTCAGATTTTCATCACCTTGGTGAAGATACTTAGCATAAACATTAATCAAGGTTTCACTGAGCTGGAGTACTTCTCCCCTGGCCTCGATCATACTCTCATGGCAGTTCTGCACTCAATGCTGCATAGTCCAGACGGTATGCTTTAGGTCTCCTTCTTGTTCATGAAGGTCATCGATCTGATAGTGAAGCGCCTGTCGTTCGGTCATCCACTGTTTTTTCTCAACTTTAACTTCCTTCTGAAAAGTCGTGAAGCGTCTCGCTATTTCTCTTTCCCATTCCATGGAAGCTTTTAGCTGAGCCCGAAGCTTCGACTATGTACTTGTCATCAAGGCCTTCTCTTTCTCAAAATCACTCGATTGCTGCTCCATAGCACCGGTGGCAATATCCAGGTCTTCTTGTAGGGCATGCATGGTAACACGGTTCTCTCTCTCAATCTCCTTACGAGCCGACCTAATTTTGGCCTCAAATCTCGCCTCATGGTGAATCAATTCTTCTCTAGCCCTGTCTAAATCATTATTTAAGATGTGCAGAGTAGACTGATAGTTCTCTTCTACCTCTCATCGAGCCTGCTTAATTCTGACTTCGATGTTCGCTTTTTGATCCACCGGCTCTCTGGATGACCTTTCTAGCATAGCTTTAGGAGGAGGCTGGTCATGAAACCATGGTAGATACCAATAGTCTACCTCGCCCTTTTCGCGGTCTTCCACCATGTGATCGAAACCCGAAAGTACACATCCTCCCCAAATCTTAAGTATCTCAGTCTTTCTTAGAGGGATGTCAGGGAGGAATTCGTACATGAACTCTTTCATATCCTCGACTAGCGGTATATGCTGATGTCAATCGAATTGTCGCATGACTCTTAGTGGCACGTAGGGCTGAACACCTCAGAGACCCATTAAGACGATGAAGGGTTGGAAAGTAGACATATATATCACCTCTTTTGAGGGGAACCAATGATAATTCCACACTATCTTATCCGCCGTCAACCCCTCCAAGTACTCCTTCCAAGCTCTTATTCCTTCGGGAAAGTTTTGGTTCTCCATCCTCTTCTCATGGCCCTTGATATAATCATTTCACTCGACTTGAAAATCCACAACAAATGGATGGTA
>NW_025843636.1:0-7090 GCF_002878395.1 Capsicum annuum | reverse complement strand
GGGGGGGGGGGGGAAGGCGGGAGAGATAGATCCATGAAAATCTAGGAAGAAGCTAACATTTAGCTGGGAAGGATTCAAGAAGTTGAAGGAAATTGTGAATCTTTTATCGTTTATGTGTTCGTATAAAAGGTATGAGATTTTTGCAAATTTTATAAGAATAAAATGAATATATGAGCAATAAAACATAAATTTAAATTGAACATTCTATTTGAATTTTGAAATAAGAAAAAAAAAAAGCTCAACTACTTATAGCATGTAACTCGAGAAAATTGAAGGAAAGGTGTCTTTTAAGTCTTGAATAAAGGATTGGTGACATTGACCAACTTAAAGGGTCAAACATCATTAGGAAACTTGATTAAGTTAATTGTGGACATGATTAATATTTTCAAAACTTTCTAATTTTTTCAAAAATACAAATCTACACACACCCCTCTTTAATCCAAATCAACCAGTCTCTCTCTTCTCTCTCTCAACAGCTTCTCTCAACTCTCTCCCAACCAACAGTTCTGCAAAATCTCCCTTCAATCCCCGGAGACTTCAACCTATGGTAAAAAATAGTCGGTCGAGTTCTCTTTCGACTTTCAACCATCAATCGACGTGAAGACTTCTCTGGTGACAACAACTTCGAGTTCTTCATCGTCCCATTTCCTTTTTCACAGGTAAAAAATTATAAAAAAACAGAGGAACTTGAGCCAACTACTCTTCTAGTATTGAAATGTGGACTGAATAAAATCCTAATTTCTGTCATTTCTTCTTCTTGTTGTCGTAATATTGATTCAGATTTATTGGTGATTTTTATTCACAGATGATGTTTTTAGTGTATGTGTGTGTGTGTGTGTTTATGATGTGTTAGTGTTGCTGAGTTGATTTATTGTTTGTCTTGGTAAAAATGGTGTTGCAACTGATGAAACATATGATGCAACAGATGAAGACATCTGATGCAACAGATGAAAATATCTAATACAGTAGAAGAAAATATCTGATGCAACAGATTAAAATCTGATGCAACTATGAAAATCTGATGCAATAGATAAACAATCTAACAGATCATTCATCTATTACGACAGACGAATCTTCTGTTTGGAAGAAATCTAAACAATATTTACCCAACAAATAACTTATTTTACAATAGATAAGTGATATGTTTCAACAGTTCAGTGATCTAGTTTATTGTCTCCAACAGTTTACTCATCTGTTGCAACAGGTTAGTTATATGTTGCAATAGATAACATACCTGGTGCAATAGATATGTGATCTATTTTTACTGTTTCCAATGGATTACTCATCTGTTTTAACAGGTCGGTTATATATTGCAACAGATAAACTACCTAGTGCAACAGCTATGTGATCTATTATTACTGTTTCCAATGGATTACTCATCTATTTTAACAGGTTGGTTATATGTTGTAACAGATAAACTACCTGGTGCAATAGATTAGAGATTTATTTTTATTATTTTCAATGGTTTACTCATTCGTTACAACAGGTCGATTATATGTTGCAATAAATAACATACCTGGTGCAACAGATTAGAGATCTGTTTTTATTATTTCTAGCAGTTCACTCATCCGTTGCAACAGGTCGGTTATATGTTGCAACAAATAACATACCTGGTGCAACAGATATGTGGTATGTTGGAATTGTAATTTTACTATTGTGCATATTAGATTTACTGTTATCCCTTTTTAATGATGCATTAATCAATTATAATTTATTTTATGTTCCTGTTAATTTAAGATAATATGGCTCCAAAAAGAAAAAAAATCAAATCAAGTCCAAGTAAAGGAACAAATGCAGCAGCTCGGCTATATCCACCACTCTATGAGCTTGCTTTACAAGCGTTATCTCAATTAAGAGCTGAAGATAATGAACACAGGGAGGAGGAATATCTCAAAAGAGATGATCCAAATGCTAATAGCCCTTCCGATGAAGAGTTGGTCAAAACCTTCAGCATTGATAGTTATCCTGTGAGAATGCAGTGCGATGGTGCACAGATTTAACAGGTGATTTTGTGGTTAAGTCAATCATGGAAAAATCTTTTGACGCCTTCAGAAAAATACTTCGAGAATAAAAATTGGATACTTATTTCAGGGAAAGCTACTTTGGGAAATATCTTGATTGCCGGAGGACAACAATGCTAGTTTCCAAATAAAAATGGTATACAATCTTCTCAAGCGTAGGTTTATATATAAAAACAAAGACAAGATGGATGAGGTGTGGATAAATTACTGTGGCATGCCTGTTTGTTTTGGTTGGAAAGAGTTTGCCATAGTTACCAGACTAAAATATTATCCTTCTTCTCCTTCTCAAGTTATATCTACTCTGACCCAAAAAATAGCACCCCGCACACCCAAAAAAGGCAAAGGCAAGTCGAGTGATCATGATGATCTGGTGTCGATTGTTGGTCCAAGCTTCAAAAATAAAAATTTGATAGAAGCGTTGAAAGGTAAAGGACTCTCAAAGAATCACAAGCAATCATTATGCTTGGTTTGGTTTGTACATAATATTCTTTGGGCGAGTGACGTTAACAATAATATAAGCATTGGTTTAATAAAGCTCTCCGAGGATCATGAGTCATTTAAAGTTATCCTTGGGGTTATGAAAGCTTAAAAATAACTGTCCAATATTTGTTGACTCTGTTAACGCCAAAGAGAGTCACCAGGGGCCTTCATGGTAAATATTTCTTTTATCATGATATGATTCATTATTTTTTATTCAATAATGCTTTTGATTTATTGGCGTTATGTTATAGGCTTGGGCATTTGAAGTCATTCCTTATTTGAGACAACAAGTGAACTACCAGGAAGAATTTTCCTGTCCAAGAATCATGAGAGGTTGTCGGCCAAAACTAATAGAAATATAAAATTTCTTGATCTTTTCACCCCCCCACCCACCCAAGGAAGCAGTAAGTCCAATTCTAATCAAGTTTTTATTTTAATTAATGATTATTTTAAATGATTTCATCATCATTCTAATATATATACCAATTTATTTAAGATTGTCCATCCGTGGCTTGTTCTGACCAACCAAGAGTTAAAGATGCTATTTTTTCTTACTTTACAGTCTGTACAAACTTTACCAGGCCCTAAGGTCATTGATGGAATAAAAATAGAATTGTTTGAAGCAACAACCATCACAAGAAAAATAATTTTGGAGGGTGGGCCTGTTGTTGTTGATGATGGTAGTCGTAGTCGTAGTGGTAGTGGTAGTGGTGTTGTTATTGGGGCTAATGATGCTCCTCTTATCATTTTTTAAAAAACAAGCCATTATGATTATGATCATACTGGCTGTCCAGATTTTTCTTTAGCTTTTGCCACATCTAGCGAATGTTCTGCATGCAAATGTCAAGACTGCAAGGCGAAATACGATGGAGTGATTAATGTTATTAATGCACTAACTGCTTCTGTAAAGGAAATGACATCTAATAGGGGTGTCATTCCATCAAAGAGGATTTCATATCCATACACTCCACTAGAGATCAAGGCGGCTAAGAGGAGAAGGAAAGATACTTCCAAGGTATCATCAGGCATTGAATAAAGCAAAATACAATGTCTCTGTCTTTGTCTTGCACCGATGTTTAGTGTGCAAGGGCCACAGGAGAGCAGCATGAACCGAAGAAGATGAATGCACATCACCTATTCCAACAGATGATACATCTGTTGAAAACTATCAAATAGATATATACATTTGTTGCAACTGTTGTCTAACCTATTGCATCAGATTCATTATATGTTGCAACAAATGAGTCTTATGTTGCAATAGATGGGTCATGTGTTCAAAATTATCGTACTTCTCTAATTTACCTATTCGAATTCGTCCCAATATATGATCCATTTATTGCAACATAAGGCTCATCTATTGCAACAGATGGATAATCTATTGTATATGTATAATTAGCATTGACAATTCTGGCTTTCCAGGTGGATGTCACAGTAGAAGCCACTACTGAATAGCATAATATCATAGTTGATAATCCACCAACTGCTTCCAAAAAAGAAGAAAAAGTAGAGCCTGTTAGTTCGGGAGAGCGAAAGAATTACCCGTTTGAAGGGTTCAACATCTTGGATGAGGCTCCAATAAAACTAACACAGTTGATCAACGACTATTCAGAATGGGTTGTCGATGGACTGTTAAAGCATCATGTCGGCAGGTACATAAATAAATTTTTAAAGATATTGGTTTATATTATTCTTGTTGTAAGAACATGACATTAACACATATAAATTATCATGTAGAAAACAAAATGATGAACACTACAAAGTGAACAAATCGAGTCTTGGATTTGATATGTTCAACTTTGTTGTTGCACATCCTGAAATGAAGAATTGGTTCTATTTGATGTCACAGCCCCAAACTTGCTGGAATGATGAGGTTTAAATACCATACATATTACTATTAATTAATACTTTATTTAATTACATCTTCATATTAATTTTTTCATCACGTAATTAAAATGTTTGATAATATGTGCAGCACATCGATGTCATTTTTTAATACCTTCGAAAAAAGGCCAAGTTGCAAACACAAGAACAATATAGATACAGAGAGGCAATTGGTTGCACAAAGTTTACATCAATAATACCTACGATAGGTATTGTCAACAACAGACAGAAATTTCCCGAAATGAGAAATGCTTAATCAACATTATCAAAGGTTTTAGCATTTTAGCTGGCTTACCTTGGCATTTGGTCGACGAAATGTACATCCCAATCAATTGTGGTGATGAATTCCATTGGGTCTTGGCTTTCCTCATTCTAAAAGAGAGGCGCATACGAGTTTATGACTCGATGTCGCGAAGGAGACGTTACAGGCCATCGTTTGAGATACAAAAGCTGGCCAAAATATTGCCTACTTACCTTGATATGAGTGGCTTTTTGGACCAAAAGGTTCGTACTGATTGGTCGACGATTGAAGTATTCCGAGATAAAATAGCTAATCTATTTGATGTACAATATGTTGAAGGAATTGCTAAACAAACCATTGGTAGCCTATAAGCTTAAGTGTCTTGATTTAGTTTCATTTCACAAATTTCACAATGCTTGCATGAACTGCAAGATATAGATTATCAATTTTTTTGTAACGCAGGGATTGCGGTCCTTTTGTTGCCGCCTACACCGAGTATTTGAGCGATGGATTACAAGTACCAAATGATAAACTTGATGCCAGATTACTCTGCAAAAGATATGTTGCTCTTTTATGGAAATACAGAGAAGCAAAAGCTCAGAAGCCGTATGCAAGCGACATTAAAGATCCACGATGACCAAAGCCGAATTCCGTAGCACCGGATGAATAACAACTTGTTCATATTAATTAGATCTTTATAGCTTGAGTCCATCAATGTAATAACCTATCCTCCTTGGTTTAACTTGTTGATTTATTTGTAGAGTAGATCGTTTGTACCTATAATAATTTTTTTTACATTTCATTTATTTGTTGAGTTATTTCATGTAATTTTCGAAGGCTTTGATTTATTGTATGTTGTCTATAAATATAATTTAATCCTTAGTTTTGAACATTTTAATTGAAATAGAGTACTAGATTCAAATATCACAACAGATAATAGATCTGCTACAACAGGCGACATATCTTATCAAATAAATTTAGACATATGTTGCAACATAAAATGCAACACGTAGTTCATCTGCTGGAAATTATATAACAGGTCTTCCTACTTTTTTTATTTGCTCCAATAGATTACCGATCAGTTGCAACAGATAGATTATATGTTGTAATAGATCATATATCTATTGCGACAGACAAACTGGGAACATCTGCGTAACGCAATAGATGACCAACCTATTCCAACAGATAATCAATCTATCACAACAGGTACTATATCTGTTACGACATAAATAAAATCTATTGCATTATAAAAATTTAACTTAGCCTGACATAAAAATTATTGCCATTACATGTAAAGTGAATTGGCTTAAAGTGAAAATTTGTTATCGTGTTCGTCTCTATCTTTGTACATATTCTTCTTTATACACGGGCTCCAACCATTTAGTTAGTACCCTAAATGCCTAGACCCATTGCATCTTTTCCACAACAGCGTCGCACAAACCGATCATTTGTGTGCCGGTCAGCAAACACTCGATGTATGCAAGCGAGTACGGCTCGCACGCCGCACCGTTTGTATTTTTTGGGAGCTGGATGTTCTTATTTTGAACTTCAAAATCCCATAATTCCTTCGTTAAGACTTCAACCGATAAATAATCCATCAGCTTACTCTATGTCAACAACTTAGGTAACAACTTCAAGAGTGGCTGCATATGGGTTAAAAACATCTTCTCACTGAAGACAAGTAAGTTGCAGTCATAAACCTTAATCTTTTTCTCGTATAGTAGTATCTCAACAGCAAGAAAATGTATGACATACACGTTCATGACTGCAAGGATTCTCTTTGCCTTGGTCCAGCTCTTGCCGTGTGGATATGACCTCTTCCCTCTAATATATTTAATCACTTCTTCATGAACATAAAAACTAACTCATCAAATTCCTGTCCACCGAAATCATCTAGCTCACAGAGATTAGCGTACCTATCTTTGAAATTATTGTAGAAGTTGAGGTCTATTATCCTATCGGCAGCATCATAAGCATCCGGGTACGCTAATTGTCTACCCCTCATGAGGCAGAAAATTTCATCAATATACTGCAATATAAGAAGACAATTTTTAAATAGGTTAGTAATTGTAAAGAATAAAAACACAGTGGAAAGAATTCGATGCAGAGGGTTCTCTGAATCAGTTCACAGATTACCCAGCCAACGCAACTTATGCAACAGATGTGTATTACATTGCAACAGAATACCAAGTTGTTGTAACAGATTACACATCTACTGCATAGATTCTTATTCATGGAGTATATTGGAAGGTTAGGTTAGCAAAAGTAAACTTACATTGTCCTCATACCACAGGCGCATATTTGTCATATTTGTGAAGTCTTTGGCGGCAAATGAATGCATGGTATATTCTTTTTTAACCTTCATCTTCATGAATTCTTCCAGTTCCTTCTTCTTCTTCTTGCCAAGTGTCGTGAATATGTCCACCTTCTTCGGCGGCCCCTGAACTTCAACAACTCTTGGAGCGGG
>NW_025843635.1:0-1659 GCF_002878395.1 Capsicum annuum | reverse complement strand
TGGGATCCAAGTTGAATTGTGGGCATAGAAGGGATAGTAGTCTGTCATTTGAGGTTATGCCAAGGGGAAAGGACATGGCATGACCATTTTAAAAAAAAATAATTCATAATTGAAAAGATGGACATGTTGTAGCCAGTTGGCTAAAGTAATTCCCTTTTTAAGTAGGGTTGTGCAAAAATCAAATCGAACCGATAAAAATATTATTGGGTTATTGGTATTGGGTTATCGGATTAACAGTTTTTTATTGGTTTTATAAAAAATTTTATTGGATAAACGGTTTGGTATCGGTTTTAGCTTATTGGGTTATCGGTTAAACCGATAACCCAATAAGGATACACTAAGTTATTTTTTTATTCCTATTTATGTATATATTTAAATATCTCTCTCTTTATCTATCTATCTATCTATATATATATATAGATATGTGTATGTATATAGATTATATGCACTACTAATTTATAATTCAGTGATTCACAAAGTATTAACCTATTCAGGGCAATAAAGGCACAATATAAAGTTCGGTTATTATCGTAATAAAAAACTTGAAGCATTTATAGCTTCCAACAATTAGGATTCAATTTTTTTCCTAACTAACATTCAGTTCAAGTTTGAAGATTCTTGTAAACTAAAATGCATTGCGTAACTTTTAGTGGTAATTAAGATTTCGTTTTTTTATGTTAGTTATTACTATTTCTATTTTATAAGTATTTTCTTATTGATTAAACCGAAAACCGAACCGTTAAGGACCAAAACCGATAAACCGAAACTGATAAGAAAATATCTTATTGGTTGGTTATTGGTTTTACATATTTAAAAATCGAAAAGCGATAAACCGAACCAATAACACGTAAAACCGAATCGAACCGACCGATACACACCCCTACTTTTTAGCCATTTGGCCCAATTGAGCACATGCAATCTCTATACTCAATTGATACATTTTTATACCACATTGATACACTTTTATACTATATTGATATACTTTTTAAGAGAAAGAAAATTTTATGCAAGCACATGCAGTCCCTATATCCAATTGATACTCTTTTATACCACATTAATATACTTTTATACTGCATTGATATACTTGCAGTGTCCATATACTCAATTGATACTCTCTTATACTAGATTGATACATTTTTCAGAATGCATGTAGAAACTACATAAAGTCGTATAAAATATGTATCTAAATAATAATTGTAATTAAAAATTGTATAGAATGTGTATATCTATTTTCTTTTTGATGTTTGACTTGTTTTATTTATAGTTCATCTTTTGGACTTGCAAAAATGTTGGGGGTTGGTTTTTGGATTTGGAGAATTGTAGTTGAACTGTTGAAGAAAGTTGGAGTTAGGGTTTTGATTTTGAGTTTGAGTTGCATTATCTGCTCCTCAAAATCCTATGTACTTATTTTGGTCAAATAAAGTTTCTTATAGTAAAACTTTCACATGGTTTTTTTGATAGTCAATGTCATCATTTCATAGATATACATAATGCATGTTTCAACGTATAACAATTGTGGTTATGCGAATTTCAAAAAAGGAATAGATTTTTTAAAAAAATAAAAAAGTTGCAAAAAAAAAGGGTATAAAAATAGTGAAAAAAACACAAAAGGACAGTGATTATTTATAATAGAATGAAACATCAAATTTTTTTAAAAAA
>NW_025843634.1:0-1295 GCF_002878395.1 Capsicum annuum | reverse complement strand
CATTATCTTCCATTCGAGATTCGTCAGGCCCATGCAGATCAGTTTTTAAATCTTCGTCAGGGAAATATAAGCGTGAGGGAGTACAGTCTCCGATTTAATTCCTTGTAGAGATATGCTCCTAATGTTGTAGCTACTATGGATAACAGAGTTCATTAATATGTGGATAGGCTGGATCCATATCTGGTTAGAGATTGTACTATTGCCGTTTTGAACAAAGATATGGACATAGCGAGAATCCAAGCTTTTGCACAGAAATTGGAAGATCAAAGGTAGAGGAGAAGAACACAGGAATTAGAAAGAGGATATTCCAAGAGGGCCAGATCTACATGGCAGTTCATGGTATCCCAAGGAGGGTTCAGACCACAGTTTTCTGCTAGACCACCTAGGACATTATTCTTTTATTCTGCAACTAGTGCCCCACCACAGTTCCAAGGGTCCAGAAGAAATCAATTTGGGCATAGAAGTGAGAGTCGGATTTTATGGACAGTGGGGCACCAAGGGCAAGGGAATATGAGCCAATCGAGACCTCCTCGAGAGCCATGCAATAAATGTGGAAGGTATCATTTGGGCGCATGTCGGCTGGGGACCAATGTTTGCTTTTGGTGCGGTATGTCGAGGCATATGATGAGAGAATGCCCACGAAGGGGCATATGGGGTATGGCACTACCTACGGGGTCATTTGTTGCATCAACATCATTGATGCCTTATTCAGGAAGGGGTGCACAACCAATGGGTCATGTTAGAGGTGATAGAGGATCCACGAGTTCTAGCGGGGCTCAAAATCGTACGTATGCTCTAGCGGATCGACAGAATTTAGAGGCTTCCCCAGATGTAGTTACGGATACGTTGTCTATCTTTTCATTTGATTTATATACCTTAATTGATCCCGGTTCTACATTATATTATGTTACTCCATTGGTTGCTGGAAAGTTTAAAAGAATACTCGAACTGTTAGTTAATCCATTTGAAATGTCCACACCGGTTGGGGAATCTATTATAGTTAGAAGGGTTTACTGAAACTGCATAGTAACTGTTTGTGGTCGTGATACGATGGCTGATCTTGTGGAGTTAGAAATGGTAGATTTTCATGTTATAATGGGTATGGACTGGTTGGCGTCTTGTTATACCACAATTGATTGCTGCACGAAAAAGGTGTATTTCCATTTTCCAAATGAATCAGTCCTTGAATGAAAAGGTGAAATTAGTGCGCCAAGAGGTAGATTTATTTCTTATTTTAAGGCAAGAAGAATGATTTCCAAGGGATACATATATCATTTAGTTAGAGTAAGGGATAC
>NW_025843633.1:0-3704 GCF_002878395.1 Capsicum annuum | reverse complement strand
GAAGCTTATGTAGTGCCCAAATCATCAGATGACCAATGTCCACTTGATGGAAATATTATATAGGGCTTTGAACTCGGTGACTAAGCCAGTGGTTGATAATGCTGCGGGTGGGTCATTTATGGACCTTACTTTTATTGAGGCATGTGATATGCTTGATTGCATGACAAAGCAGAGTAGAGCTTGGCATACCACGGATTTTGAGGTAGCAAGCTCTACTGCATCTATTGGCATGACGGCAGAACAGAGGCGAAGAAAAGAGGAACGTGACCAGGATATGGCTCATATGAAAACAAAGATGGACCTTCTTACCAAGCATTTATTATCAGGGAAGACAGAAAAGGTTAAGGCTTTTGTATCATAGGGAAGAGATGACTCTGATTCTGAAGAGGAAGCAAATTACTTGAATAATCAGGAGGGTTTCTGAGGCAATGTCCAAGGAAACCAAGGTCGGAACTATTATGAAAAATCTAGATACAAGGACCGAGACCAAGGGAATTGGAAGAATAAGAATGACAGGAGCGGTTTGTATGTCCCTCCTGGAAATTGTGAAGCTGCTGCACCTAGCTTTGGGAAGATGTCCATGGAGGACATAATGGATAAGCTATTGAAAGGAGTGGAGGTAACCAACACGGGAGTAACTGAGGTAAAAAATTATTTGTCCTTAGTAAATCAATTGGTTGACTCGCATTCCACTTCAATAAAAGAACTGGAACAACAAATGAATCAACTATCAGCGGCATTCAATCAAAGAAAAGATGGCACTTTACCGAGTGACACTGTCCAAAATCCAAGGAATGATGGATCATGTTTGGCTATTACAACCAGGAGTGGTAAAGTGTTGGAAAATCCATAAAAGGTCTAGCCCGTGGTTGATAGTATAGAGGAGAATGTTATTGAAGTAGATTGTGATAATTCTGTAGAAGTTGAAAATCAGAATAAGTACGTTCATGATACTGCACCTAGATGTCAGCAGTCTGAAAAGATTGATAATGGGAAGCACAATAAAAAGAAAGTGGTGGAGAAAACTCTTCTAAATCCACCACCACCTTTTCCTCAGAGACTGAAGAAGAAAGTTGATGACACCAGGTTTAGTAAATTTATGACCATGCTGAAGCAGCTAACTATTAATGTGCATTTGGTGAAGGCACTGGAGCAAATGCCAGGGTAAGCCAAATTCATAAACGACCTTTTGACAAAGAAAAGGGCAGCGAGCTATGAACTGGCAGATAATTTTCATAATTGCAGTGCAATTGCCATGAGGTCTTTAGTACAGAAGAAGGCATATCCGGGTGCTTTCACTATTCCTTGCACAGTTGGATCTTTAGATTTTGCTAAGCCGTTATGTAATTTGGGGGCTAGCATTAATTTGATGCCACTAGCCATTTATAGCTATTTGGGGTTGGGGGATCCTACACCAACCAACATGCGGCTTGTAATGGCAGATAGGTCGGTAAAATGACCTGTTGGTATCTTATATGATGTATTAGTAAAGGTTTCTACCTTCATTTTTCCTGCAGACTTTATAAGTTTGGATTGCGAGGTGGATTTTGAGGTTCCTATAATCTTGGGTCGACCTTTCCTTATAACAGGAAGTGTACTTATTGATTTATGAGTAAATGAGCTCTTATTTTGGATGAATGATGAAGTGGTACGTTTTGATGTATGCAAATTAATGAAGCAACCCAAAGATATGAATGTGTTCTCTATAGCTAATATTTATTATGAGGATAAGAAGGAATTATCTTTAGAGAAGTAGCTTACTGTTGAGCCATTGGCTGCTGTCCTTTTGAACATTAATCGTGAGAATGTTAAAGAGTACGAAGAAACTATCTGTGCTTTGACAGGCATGGGGTCATATTCTTATGCCCCCAAGAAGTTGGACCTTGACCTTGAGAATCGACCTTCACAACCAGCGAAGCCATTCATTAAAGAGCCACTGGCGCTAGAATTGAAAGAGCTACCTAGTCATCAAAGGTTTGCATTCTTGGGTAGTGGAAATACACTGTCGGTTATTGCTGCTGCTGATTTAGGTGAACAATAAGTAGAGGCTCTCATCTCTGTTCTGAAGCGGTACAAGAGAGCTATTGGTTGGACTATTACTAATATAAATGGTATCCCTCCTGGCTTATGTATGCACAACATTCGACTAGAGGAAGATTGCGTACCCACTATTGAGCATCAGCGTCGTCTGAATCCATCTATACAAGAGGTGGTGAAGAAAGAAATGATAAAGTGGTTAGATGCAGGGGTGGTGTATCCAATCTCAGATAGTAAATGGGTGAGTCCCGTACAATGTGTGCCTAAGAAAGGGGGCATGGCAGTAGTAGCAAATGAGAAGAATGAGCTAATCCCACTCAGGCCTGTCACAGGGTGGAGGGTGTACATGGATTACCGGAAGCTAAATTTGTGGACATTAAAGGATCATTTCCCAATGCCATTCATGGATCAAATGCTTGATCGATTGGCACGGAAGGGATGGTTCTGTTTCTTAGATGGTTATTCCAGATATAATCAGATTTGCATTACTCCAGAAGATCAGGAGAAGACCATTTTTACATGCCCATATGGTACTTTTGCATTCAAATGAATGCCATTTGGGCTATGTAATGCACCTGCCCACTTTTCAGCGGTTTATGATGTCCATTTTCTTTGGTATGGTTGAAGACACCTTGGAGGTGTTTATGGATAACTTTTCGGTTGTAGGTGTGTCATTTGAGTCATGCTTGGCAAATTTGAGTATGGCTTTGTAGTGATGTGTTGAATTCAATCTGGTGCTAAATTGGGAGAAATGCCATTTTATGGTTAAGTAAGGCATTGTTCTTGGGCATAAGGTCTCTGAAAAGGGAATTGAAGTTGATCGAGCCATGATCGAAGTTATCGAGAGACTACCACCTCCAATTTCTGTGAAGGGGATTCGTAGTTTTCTCGGTCATGCTGGTTTTTATCGGAGGTTTATTAAAGACTTCTCCAAGATTACAAACACATTATGTAAACTTTTGGAGAAGGAAGCAAAGTTTCACTTTGGTGCAGATTGCTTGAAGGCATTTGAATGGCTCAAGGGAAAGCTAGTTGAAGACCCTATTATTGTAGCACCTGATTGGTCTCTACCTTTTGAAGTTATGTGTGATGCAAGTGGTGTAGCCTTGTGTACTGTACTTGGTCAGAAGAGAGAAAAGCTATTTCATCCAATCTACTACGCGAGTAAGGCCTTGAATGGAGCATAAAAGAACTATACCGTCACTGAACAAGAGCTTCTAGCGGTTGTTTATGCTTTCGAAAAGTTCCATACTTACTTGGGAACCAAGGTAGTGGTTCATATAGATCATGCAGCTCTAAGATATCTAATGGCAAAGAAGGATGCTAAGCCAAGGCTAATTAGGTGGGTGTTACTGCTTCAAGAATTCGATTTCGAGGTAAAGGATAGAAAAGGTTGTGAAAACCAAGTAGGTGATCATCTATCTAGACTTGAGAGTGAGCACACAGTGCAGACCGAACTTGATATTGATGATGCATTCCCCAACGAAGAGATTCTAGCAACTATAGTGGAAAACATATCATGGTATGCATATTTTGCCAACTACATGGTGAGCGAAGTGATTCCTGAGCATCTCTGCTTTCATCAAAAGAAAAAGTTCATGCATGATGTGAAATATTACTTCTGGGATGAACCTTATCTTTTTCGACGATGTGCTGATGGTATTATT
>NW_025843632.1:0-6029 GCF_002878395.1 Capsicum annuum | reverse complement strand
GGCGCCTATGTGAAGATAGGCGATGGGATAGGCAGCGCCTATGTAAGGAATTCTGGAAATTTAACCACTCCTTGTTGAGGACAAAGTGGTCCTTTTCCACCCTTACTTAGCCCTAAAATACGAGATTTAGTTCCAAGGACCCCAAAATACATATTCTTTCATCAAAATTGCTCAAGATTTTCCTTAGGGTTTCAAAATAAAAACCCAAATAGTTCAAGATTTGACCATAGGTTTTCAAAGATAATTAGATATTTGGAATCACCAATCCGCAAGCTTCAAGAAACATCTATTATCTTTTGAAATAGAGGTACGTGGGGTTGTCCAAAAATCTCATGGGTGTAGTCTTTATGAACATGCATGCTTTTAAATGGGGGTTTTCAATCAAATTCTAATATCTTGCTTTCAATATGATTTCTAAGTCATTTTTTTTATGTCATGGGAATTGTTTGCCTCTATACTTCAATGGTTGAAACCATGCATATGTGATTTGAGATTTTCCATGGAAGTTGATTAATATGAATGATAAAGTGTTTCAAATTCCCATGATAATGTTTCGATACTCCATATTATATTGTGATCAATAAAAGAGAGCATGAATTTGAAATAAATATTGTTCACCACTTGTAAATGATGAAGCACCTTGGATTTTACATGATTATGCATATGTGGATGTGATATTGATGACTTGCAATTCGGGTATGATGATACCCTACAAAATACGATATGCTATTGAATAAGATAAAATTTGAATGTATTGATTTTACATGAGAAATATGGATGCCTGAAGAAGGCATTTGAGACATAAGCGGCTCATCACTGGAAGATTGTATTTGCCGACACGAAATATCGGTACCATGCTTTGTGGTCTTGTGTACCTAATATTATACTATCCTAAATTAGGATTATGGTTAGGAGCCATGCTTTGTGGTCTTGTGCATTACCATATTTGATTTGGGTCGAGACACCATGCTTTGTGGTCTTGTGTGTCTCTCCCTCACTTATACTCTAATCTCGGCGGCAACTGAGGTTTGACAGTTGGTGTAAATTATGTAGGGTATTCCACCTAGCTCAGTTATCTTTCATTATTGTTGAGAAAAACTATTGCATTACACCCATGTGTTTTCAAATGATTTGATACGAAATTGGTTTATAATGGCTCTTAACTATATTTTGTAAAAATATTATGTTTTGCTTTGATATCTCTGCGTGCCAATACTTTTGTGATGACCCCCCTCCCCTCTCCAACCTCTTAGGTTCAGAGGCCCAGTCTAGGGGTCAAGAGAATCAGCAGAACTTTCAGACAGACCTGTAGAGTTAAGTGGTGAGCCTTCTATGTTTTGGAAGGTCTTATGTCCTGCAGTCCTTTTATCTTATATTAGTTTTGGGCCTGCTGGGGGCCTTGTCCCAGTTTTTAGATAGACATTGGTTCATTCATGTATTAGAGATTTCACCGATAGTTTTAGAGATGTTGATTTAGATTGTCGGATACTATTTCCCATTGTCGTTTTCATATGATTCTTAACCATGTTTCGACTATATTGTATTTCTTCCACATTACTTTGATCATATGAATTATGTGCATGATTATCAGACAGATAGGGGTGTTTTGGGCCTCTATGGTTTGAAATGGTCATCACGGCCAGGACCTGGTTTGGGCTGTGACAAACTTAGTATCAAAGCACAGTTCATGGTCCCAGGATGTCTGCAAAATCGCATCAGGTAGAGTCTTATTTATGGGTGTTTAGGGTGCCACACTTATAAGAAGGAGGCTGCTTGGTATTTAGGAAATGTTTCCCTTCTTTGTGATTTAGCTCGTGCTTCAGAGTCTGAACTGTGCCCTTATCAATGATCACTTGTGTTTTAGAAAACACAGTTATGCCTCCACGTCATATCGTCGATCAGAATGCTCAGGCAGATGAGGTCCATCCTAACCATGGGATACGGACCCATAATAGGGCTCACACTCCAGAATTTGTCCCTTCTCTGGGAGTCCCTCCAGTCCCGACAAGTCTATCTCGGGCTCTGCGGACTAATTCCAACCGTCCCTTAACCTCTTAGGGAGATATTTCAAATATAGAATTCAAATGGTCTATTCATATGCTGACACAGTTTGTAGCTAACCAGGCTCAACGATCGAAAGATGTTGGGTCTGCATCTGTTACATCTGAGGCTACTAGAGTTGGACATTTCATGAAGATCAACCCACCTAAGTTTACTGGAACCAAGGTGGAGGAAGATCCACCGGAGTTCGTGGATGAAATAGGAAAGATCTTTAAGCTGATGCATGTGGATGAGGTTGAAGGAGTGGATCTAGCAACCTCTCAAGGACATTACGAATTAGTGGTATGCCGACTGGGAAGATAAAAAAGGTGAAAGTGCTGAGCCTACAGTTTGGGGCAAATTTGTGGAAGCTTTCCTTGATCGAATCGTTCCTCTGGAGTTGAGGGAGGCCAAAGTGAAAGAGTTTATGAATTTGAAGTAGGGCAGTATGAGTGTATAGGAGTACACTTTGAAGTTTAATAAACTAGCCCGCTATACACCAGAGTTTACTAGTAATATGAGGGCTCGGATGAGGAAATTTACATCCAGCCTTGCTGATGACCTAGTACTTAAGTGCCAGGGGCTATGTTGAATAAGGAGTTAGAATTTGCTCGACTGACCGCTCATATGCATCAAGTGGAAGAGAAGAAGAAAAATATTACTGAATTTAAAGAGAAAGACAGACAGGCTAAAAGAGCTAGATCTACGGATCAGCACCAGAGTCAGCCACAGAGTGGTAACTTGGGTAATAAGTGGTCCAAGAAGAAGAAGTTTTGGAATAATGCACAGTCAGCAGCCAGTGCCCCAGCACCCAGACCACCGATAGACAGACAAACTCAGAGTTTTCAGAGTTCTCATGGGTCCAAAGCTCTAGGTACATAGTCTCAGGGCAGTGTGGCCCAGCAGTGGCGTACTCATCTATAGTGTGAGGTTTGCGGAAGGAATCATCTAGGGAAGTGCTAGTTTAAGGTGAGAAACTACTATACTTACCGCAAAGTGGGTCACCTTCAGAGAGATTGTCCATCTGCTGGAGTAAATGCGAGGGGGGCTAAGTCCTAAGCCACCTCTACAGCTCCTTTTCCTAAGGGTTCCCCTTCAGCTACCGGAAGCGGTCGCAATCGGTTATAATCTTTGACTAACCACCAGGAGGTGAAAGCTTCACGAGATGTTATCACCGGTATGTTATGAATCTTTTCTCGTGATGCTTATGTATTTCTTGATCCTGGGATTACTTTATCCTATGTGACCCCTTATGTGGCTTTTGGTTTTGGGTTTGAGCCCAAAGTTATTGTAAAACCCTTCTCTGTTTCTAATCCTGTAGGTTATTTTGTTGTTACTAGAAGGCTATATAGAAATTGTGTCGTGTCTGTTCATAGTAGGGAAACTGTGGCAGACCTTATAGAACTGGATATGCTAGATTTTGATGCCATCCTTGGGATAGACTGGCTCCATTCGTGTTATGCCACCCTTGATTGTAGAACCCGAAAGGTCACTTTTTCTTTCCCGAATGAGACATCAGTTATATGGGTAGGGAGTTCTATGGAACCTAGACGTCACTTTATCTCTTATTTTATAGCCTGAAAGCTTATCTCCAAAGGGTGTATGCATCATCTAATGCGAGTAAAAGATTCAAAAGTTGGAAAACTTCCTCTGCAGTCAGTCCCTGTAGTGAATAAAGTCCTAGAAGTCTTTCCCAAAGATCTCCCAGGGATACCCCTTTATAAGGAGATAGATTTTGGCATTGATGTATTGCCAGACACTCATCTTATTTCTATTTTGCCATATAGAATGGCTCCCATAGAACTAAAGGAGTTAAAGGAACAACTTGCAGACCTCCTAGATAAAGGCTTTATTCATCCTAGTGTTTCCCTATGGGGTGCACTCATTCTCTTTGTATGAAAGAAGGATGGGGCCTTTCAGATGTGCATAGACTACCGTCAGTTGAATAAGGTCACGATTAAAAATAAATATCCTCTTCCTAGGATTGATGAGCTTTTTGACCAGCTTCAGGGTGTCAAGTGCTTTTCAAAAATAGACCTTCATTCGGGTTATCATTATTTGAAAGTTAGGGAGTCAGACATACCTAAGACAGCCTTCCGAACCCGATATGGTCACTACAAATTTCTAGTCATGTCCTTCGGGTTGACTAACGCGCCTGCAGCCTTCATGGATCTTATGAATAAAGTGTTCTATCAGTTTCTTGGCTTGTTCGTTATTGTATTTATTGATGATATTCTGATCTATTCTAAGAGTAAAGAGGATCACGCCAATCACCTTCGAATTATCCTTCAGACCCTTAAGGATCATCAGCTGTATGCCAAATTTTCTAAGTGTGAATTCTGGTTAAACTTTATTGCCTTCCTGGGCATATTTTGTCTAGTGACGGGATAAGAGTGGATCCCAAAACGTTGAAGCAGTGAGAAAATGGCCCAGACCCACGGCTCTAATCGATATTTGGAGCTTCTTGGGTTTGGCGGGGTATTACAAAAGGTTCGTAGAGAGTTTTTCTTCCATAGCTACTCCGCTTACTTAACTGACTCAGAAAAAAATGAAGTTTGTGTGGTCTGACTTGTGTGAAAATAGTTTTGATAAATTGAAGGACATGCTGACTACTGCTTCTATTTTGACCCTTCCCGAGGGTGTAGATGATTTTGTGGTTTATTGTGATGCGTCCCGTATGGGACTTAATTGTGTATTGATGCAGCGTGGTAAGGTGATAGCTTATGCATCTAGGCAGTTAAAGGTGCATGAGCGCAATTACCCCACTCATGACTTGGAGTTAGCAGCCATGGTGTTTGCACTTAGAATCTGGAGGCACTATCTCTATGGAGGGAGTGCATGTTGATATTTATGCTGACCATAAGAGTTTACAGTATATTTGCTCATAGAAATAATTGAACCTCAGGCAGAGGCGTTGGATAGAGCTTTTGAAAGACTATGATATGAGTTTGCATTGCCATCCAGGCAAGGCAAATATTGTAGCCGACGCCCTCAGTAGGTTGTCTATGGGCAGCCTTTCTCATGTAGAAGAAGGAAAGAAAGAGATGGTGAAGGATATTCACCGCGTTGCAAATTTGGGAGTGGGACTCTTAGATTTCAAAGATGGAGGGGTGATTGTTCACAAGTTAGCTAAGTCATCTCTTTGTGCTGAAGTTAAGGAGAAACAGGTTGGAGATCTCATCTTGATGCAAATCAAGAAAGATGTGGGTCAACAAAAGGTTATGTCGTTTGAAATTAGTGGCGATGGTATTTTGAGAATTTAGGGTAGGTTGTGCATTCTGAATGTCGATGGGCTATAGGAAAGAATCCTTAATGAGGCACAAACTTCGAGGTATGTCATTCATCCAGGCTCTACTAAGTGTACCATGATCTGAAAACCTTGTATTGGTGGAATAACATAAAACGTGATATAGCCAATTTTGTGTCCCAGTGTTTGAACTGTCAACAAGTTAAGGTAGAACACATGAGGCCGGGTGGTACTTCCCAAGAGATAGCCCTTCCTTTATGGAAGTGGGAGATGATAAACATGGACTTTATTACAGGATTTCTGAGATCCCGAAACCAGTATGATTCTATATGGGTGATTGTAGATCGGTTGACCAAGTTAGCCCACTGTTTACCTGTGAGGACTAATTATTCGGGAGAGGGTTATGCTAAGATTTACATTGAGGAGACAGTTCGATTACATGGGACACCAATGGCCATTATATCTGATAAAGGTACGCAGTTTTCATCTCAATTTTGGATATCCTTTCAGAAGGGTTTAGGTACACAAGTGAATTTGAGCACAGCTTTCCACCCTCATATGGATGGGTAAGCTGAGCGTACCATTCAGACCCTCGAAGATATGTTGAGGGCATGCTTCATTGATTTCAAAGGTAGTTGGGTAGATCACCTGCCAATGGTTGAATTCACTTACAATAATAGCTACCATGCCAGGATCAAGATGGCTCCTTTTGAGGCTTAGTATGGGAGGAGATATAGGTCTC
>NW_025843631.1:0-3600 GCF_002878395.1 Capsicum annuum | reverse complement strand
TCATGAAAAATGAGATTTTACTTTTGTCCAGGACCCTCCTGTAAAATGGGATTGTTCTTTTATTCAGGACCCTCTAAAAAAATAGGAATTTGCATCTATTAAGGACCCTCCTAAAAAATAGAATTATACTTTCTGTTAAGGACCCTCCAGAAGAATAGGATTTTACTTTTGGTCAGGACCCTCCAGAAGAATAGGATTTTACAATTTGTTCAGGACCCTCCTAAAAAATAATATCTATCGGTTCCGGACTCTCCTGAAAAATAATATTTTACTTTTGTTCAGGACTCTACTGAAAATGGGATATTACTTTTGTTTAGCACCATCCTTAAAAAATGGGATTTTACTTTCTGTTTAGAACCATCCTGAAAAATGAGATTTTACTTCTGTTCAGGACCCTCCTGAAAAATGAGACTTAACTTTCTATTCAGGATCCTCTTGAAAAATGGGACTTTACTTTCTGTTCAAGACCCTCTTGAAAAATGGGATTTTACTTTCTGTTCAAGACCCACCTGAAAAATGGGAATTTACTTTCTGTTCATGACCCTCCTAAAAATTAGGGCTTTACTTTGTATGCAGGTCCCTCCTGAAAAATGGGAATTTACTTTCTGTTCAGGACTCTCCTGAAAAATGGGATTTTACTTTCTTTTTAGGACCCTCTCGATAAATGGAACTTTACTTTCCGTCAAGACGCTCCTAAAAAATGGGAATTTACTTTCTGTTCAGGACCATCCACGAAAATGGGACTATTTTCTGTTCAGGACTTTCCTAAAAAATGGGATATTACTTTTTGTTCAGGACCCTCCTGAAAAATGGGACTTTACTTTCTGTTCAGAACCTTCTTGAAAAAAAGAATTTTACTTTCTTTTCAGGACTGTGCTAAAAATTGGGACTTTACTTTCTGCTCAGGACCCTCCTGAAAAATGGAACTTTACTTTTTATTCAGGACCCACCTAAAAAATAGGATTTAAATCTCTGTTCAGCATCCTCCTGAAAAATGGAATTTACTTTCTGTTCTGGACCCTCTCGAAAAATGAGATTTTACTTTCTGTTCAAGACCCTCATGAAAAATGGGATTTTACTTTTGTCCAGGACCCTCCTGTAAAATGGGATTGTACTTTTATTCAGGACCCTCCGAAAAAATGGGATTTTTCATCTATTCCGCTCCCTCCTAAAAAATAAAATTTTACTTTCTGTTAAGGACCTCCAGAAAAATAGGATTTTACTTTTGGTCAGGACCCTCCTAAAAAATAGGATTTACTATCAGTTCAGGACTCTCCTGAAAAATAATAATTTACTTTTGTTCAGGACTCTCCTGAAAATGGGATTTTACTTTTGTTTAGGACCCTCCTTAAAAAATGGGATTTTACTTTCTGTTCAGGACCATCCTGAAAAATGAGATTTTACTTCTGTTCAGGACCCTCCTGAAAAATGGGATTTTACTTTCTGTTCAGGACCCATCTTAAAAATAGTATTTTAATTTCTATTCAGGACCATCCTGAAAAATGGAATTTTACCTTCTGTTCACGACCCTTATAAAAATTGGGGCTTTACTTTGTATGCAGGTCCCTCCTAAAAAATGAGAATTTACTTTCTGTTCATGACCCTCTTGAAAAATGGGATTTTTCTTTCTGTTTAGGACCCTCTTGAAAAATGGAACTTTACTTTCCATTCAAGGGGCTCCTAAAAAATTGGAATTTACTTTCTGTTCAGGACCATCCACGAAAATAAAATTATTTTCTGTTCAGGACTCTCCTAAAAAATGGAATTTTACTTTTTTTTCAGGACCCTCCTGATAAATGGGACTTTACTTTCTGTTCAGGACCTTCTATAAAAATGGAATTTTACTTTCTGCTCAGGACCGTGCTAAAAATTGGGAGTTTACTTTCTGCTCAGAACCCTCCTAAAAAATGGGACTTTACTTTCTGTTCAGGACCCACCTAAAAAAGAGGATTGAAATCTCTGTTCAGCATCCTCTTGAAAAATGGGATTTACTTTCTACTATGGACCCTCTCGTGACATGGGATTTTACTTTCTGTTCAAGACTCTCATGAAAAATGGGATTTTACTTTTGTCCAGGACCATCCTGTAAAATGGGATTGTTCTTTCATTCAGCACCCTCTAAAAAAATGGGATATTTCATCTATTCAGAACCCTCCTAAAACATAGAATTTTACTTTCTGTTAAGGACCCACCAGAAGAATAGGATTTTACTTTTGGTCAGGACCCTCCTGAAAAATAGGATTTTACAATTTGTTCAGGACCCTCCTAAAAAATAATATCTATCGGTTCAGGACTCTCTTGAAAAATAATATTTTACTTTTGTTCAGGACTCTTCTGAAAATGGGATTTTACTTTTGTTTAGCACCCTCCTTAAAAAAATGGGATTTTACTTTCTGTCTAGGACCATCCTGAAAAATGAGATTTTACTTCTGTTCAGGACCCTCCTAAAAAATCAGACTTAACTTTCTATTGAGGATCCTCCTGAAAAATGGGACTTTACTTTCTGTTCAAGACCCTCTTGAAAAATGGGATTTTACTTTCTGTTCAAGGCCCTCATGAAAAATGAGATTTTACTTTTGTCCAGGACCCTCCTGTAAAATGGGATTGTACTTTTATTTAGGACCCTCCTAAAAAATGGGATTTTTTATCTATTCAGGACCCTCGTAAAAAATAAAATTTTACTTTCTATTAAGGACCTCCAGAAAAATAAGATTTTACTTTTGGTCAGGACCTTCCTGAAAAATTGAATTTTACTATCAGTTCAGGACTCTCCTGAAAAATAATAATTTACTTTTGTTCAGGACTCTCCTGAAAATGGGATTTTACTTTTGTTTAGAACCCTCCTTAAAAAATAGGATTTTACTTTCTGTTCAGGACCATCCAGAAAAATGAGATTTTACTTCTGCTCAGGACCCTCCTGAAAAATGGAATTTTACTTTCTGTTCAGGACCCACCTTAAAAATAGGATTTTAATTTCTGTTCAGAACCCTCCTGAAGAATGGAATTTTACTTTCTGTTCACGACCCTTCTAAAAATTGGGGCTTTACTTTGTATGCAGGTCCCTCCTGAAAAAATGGGAGTTTACTTTCTGTTCAGGACCCTCCTGAAAAATAAGACTTAACTTTCTATTCAGGATCCTCCTGAAAAATGGAATTTACTTTCAGTTCAGGACCCTCTTGAAAAATGGGATTTTACTATCTATTTAGAACCCTCATGAAAAATGGGATTTTACTTTTCTTAGGGTTCCCCCTTAAAAATGGGATTTTACTTTTTGTTCAGTCCCATCTTGAAAAATGGGATATTATTTTCTATTCAGGGCCCTCATGAAAAATTGGATTTTACTTTTGTTCGGGACTCTCCTAAAAAATGGGAATTTACTTTCTGTTCACGACCCTCCTAAAAATTAGGGCTTTACTTTCTATGCAGGCCCTCCTAAACACTGGGAATTTACTTTCTGTTTATGACCCTCCTGAAAAATGGGATTTTACTTTCTGTTTAGGACCCTGTTTAAAAATTGAACTTTACTTTCCATTCAAGGCGCTCCTAAAAAATTGGAATTTACTTTCTGTTCAGGACCATCCACGAAAATGGGACTATTTT
>NW_025843630.1:0-4819 GCF_002878395.1 Capsicum annuum | reverse complement strand
TCTAGTTGACAATGAAGTTTTTATGACTTCCAATTGTCAACTAGAAACAAGAAGAAAAGTTTAAAGTTGCTTAACTTTATAAGTAGTATTCTGAAAATACTAAGTATTTTTTATCTTGTGGTGACAGGAAAAATGACAAGCGATAGTCAAATGCAAGATGCGACAATGTCTGTGGGGCCAACTAATATTTTCACATAAAGTTGCACAAATGCTCCGCCTACATTGGCATCGGCGGAGAAGTCCGAAAAATTTGCGGGCATTGACTTTAAGCGATGGCAGTAAAAGATGTTCTTTTACCTCACCACTTTGTGTCTGCAACGGTTCACTAGCGAAGACGCTCCTGAGGTGCCCGAGGAAACTTCGGACAAAGAATGTTTCGTAATTGTAGAAGCTTGAAAATATTCAGACTTCCTTTGCAGGAATTATATTCTGAGTGGTCTCCAAGACGATCTCTACAATGTTTACAGTGGAACTAAGACATCGAAGGAATTGTGGGGGGCACTTGAACAAAAATATAAAACAGAGGATTCAAAAATTAAGAAATTTCTTATTGCACAGTTCCTGGACTTTAAAATAATAGATAGCAAATCGGTTGTCTCTAAAGTGCAGGAGTTGCAAGTCATCATACATGATCTCCTAGCAGAAGGTATATCTTTGAAAAATACTTTAGTTGAACAAATTTAAAAAGTTCTTAATACTCACAAAAACTGTTTTGTAGGTTTGATTGTGAATGATGCATTTCAAGTAGCAGCGATAGTTGAGAAGCTACCACCTTTGTGGAAAGACTTCAAAAACTACTTGAAGGATAAACCCAGGGAGATGACTGTCAAAGATCTTATTGTCCGACTGCGTATTGAAGAGGACAATAAAGCTGCCGAGAGAAGGTCAAAAAGGAATTCTACAATTAATGGAGCACATATTGTAGAAGATGACCAAAATAATTCTAAGAGAAGAAAGAAAGCTGAACAAGGAAGCAATCAACCCAAAAAGAAATTCAAGGGAAAATACTTCAATTGTGGAAAGATTGGCCACAAGTCCATGGATTGTCGTGCCCCAAAGAAAGGCAAGAAAAAGGATCAAGCAAATATGATTGAATCTAATAAAGAATACAATGATCTGTGTGCTATGTTCTCAGAATTCAACTTGGTGAGGAATCCTCGCGAATGATGGATGGATTCTAGTGTCACTCGCCATGTATGTGCCAACAAAGAGTTGTTTTCGTCATTCGCTCCAACTCAAATAGAAGAAATAATCTGTATGGCTAACTCCGCTACTGCTAAGGTAGAAGGAACAAGAAAATATGCTTGAAAATGACTTCAGAAAAGGTCTTGATACTTAACAATGTCTTGTATGTTCTGGAGTTACATAGAAATTTAATTTCTGTTTCACTTCTAGACAAGAACGGATTCAAATGTGTAACCGTTTCTAGAAAAATTGTAATTATCAAAGGAGAAATGTATGTAGGAAAAGACTATCTTACCGAGGGCCTTTATAAGATGAATTTAATGAACGTTGAAATAAATAAAAGTTCAAATTCTTCTTACTTGCCTGAGTCTTATAATTTATGGCATGAACGTTTAGGCCATGTTAATTACAAAACGTTACAGAAACTGATTAGCTTAAAAGTTTTGCCAAACTTTGAGTGCAATAAATCAAAGTGTCAAACGTGTGTGGAATCAAAGTATGCAAAGCATCCTTATAAGTTCGTTGAAAGTTATTCCAATCCTTTAGACTTAGTACACACTGATATTTGTGATATGAAGTCAATATCATCACCTGGTGGGAAAAAGTATTTCATAACTTTTATTGACGATTGCACTAGATACTGTTATGTCTACTTGCTAAATAGTAAAGATGAAGCAATAGATGTGTTTAGGCAATACAAAACTAAAGTAGAAAATCAATTAAATAAAAAAATAAAAATGATAAGAAGTGATAGGGGAGGAGAATAGAAATCTCCTTTCGCCGAAATATGTGTAGAGAATGGAGTCGTCCATCAAACTATGGCCCCGTATTCACCTCAATCTAACAAAATTGCAGAAAGAAAAAATCGAACGTTGAAGGAAATGATGAATGTCTTACTTATAAGTTCTGGTTTACCACAAAACTTGTGAGGGAAGGGTATCCTTACAGCCAATCGTATACTCAATAGAGTTCCCCATAGTAAGACACAATCAATTCCTTATGAAAAATAGAAATGAAGGAAACCCAACTTGAAATATTCAAAGTATGGGGGTGTCTAGCAAAAGTCCAAGTTCCTATGCCTAAAATGGACTGCGTGTTCATAGGATATGCTAAAACCAGTAAAACATGTCGTTTTTTGGTTCATAAATTCAAACATTTAGATATAAATAAAAATACGGTAATTGAATCAGATAATGCTGAATTCTTTGAAAACATTTACCCGTATAAAATTAGACATGAACAGTCTAGTGGAGGATCTAAATGACCTCGAGATAAACCAAGTGAGAATGTACATAATGAAGAGAATCCAAGACGTAGTACACATCAAAGAACGTCTACTTCGTTTGGATCAGATTTTGTAACATTTCTCTTAGAAAATGAGCCTCAAACATTTAAGAAAGCGATGACATCTTCGGATTCATCCTTTTGGAAAGAGGCAACCAATAGTGAGATTGATTCAATCTTAAGCAACCATATATGGGAATTGGTTGATCTTCTTCCCGAAAATAAACCTTTAGGTTCTAAATGAATTTTCAAAAGGAAGATCAAAGCGGATGACACTATTGACAAATACAAGGCAAGACTTGTAGTAAAAGGCTTCAAACAAAAAGAAGGCCTTGATTACTTTCATACATACTCGCTAGTAACAAGGATAACATCGATTCGAATGTTAATTGTCTTAGCGGCGGTATATGATCTTCAAATTTATCAAATGGATGTGAAAATTGCTTTCCTAAATAGAGAATTGGAGGAAGAAAGATACATAGAACAACTCGAGAGTTTTGTGGTTCCAGAAAAGGAGAATAAGGTGTGTAAATTTATTAAGTCATTGTATGGACTAAAGCAAGCACCTAAACAATGGCATGCAAAGTTTGACCAAACCATGTTGGCAAAACGAATTCAAAATAAATGAATGTGATAAATGTGTTTATATTAAAAACACTCCAAATCACCAAGTCATTATGTGTTTATATGTGGATGATATGTTGATCATCAGTACAGACATTTCTGACCTAAATGCAACGAAACGAATGCTCGAGAGTAAGTTCGATATGAAAGACCTTGGATTTGCGGATGTGATCTTAGGAATAAGAATCCATATAAATCCACAAGGGTTGGCATTGTCACAGTCTCATTATATCAAAAATGTACTTGAAAAATTTAAGTATATGGAATTCGATATTGCCAAGACTCCATTGGATGTGAGCTTTGCACTTCGAAAGAATGAAGGTGAAAGTGACTCACAATTGGAGTACGCAAGAGTATTGGGATGTTTAATGTATATAATAAACTCTACACGACCAGACATAGCATGCATTATTAGTAAATTGAGTCGGTACACGAGTAATCCCAACAAAACTCATTGGATGACAATGAAAAAATTTTTGGGGAATCTTAAATACACTCAAGATTATAAAAAAAGGCAGCCCGGTGCACTAAAGCTACTGCTATGCGCGGTGTCCGGGGAAGGACTCCACCATAAGGGTGTATCGTATGCAGCCTTACCTTGCATTTCTTCCGGAGGCTGTTTCCATGGCTTGAACCCATGACCTCCTGGTCATATGGCAACAACTTTACCAAGACTATGCCTTGCATTATAATAAATATCCCGCGGTACTCGAAGGATATAATGATACAAATTGGATCACCGGATTAAATGAAGTAAAATCCACAAGTGGATATGTATTTACTATCGGTGGAGGAGCAGTCTCTTGGAAATCATCCAAACAGACTTGTATTGCTCGCTCTACAGTGGAATCTGAATTTATTGCATTGGATAAAGCCGGTGAAGAAGTAGAATGACTCCAAAATTTCTTGAAAGATATTCTTTATTTGCCCAAACCAGTGGCACCAGTATGTATACACTGTGATAGCCAAGCAGCAGTAGGTAGGGCAGGGAGCATGATGTACAACGGTAAATCTTGTCACATACGAAGGAGACATAATACCGTTAGACAGCTTCTCTCTAGTGGAATTATCATTGTTGACTATGTGAAGTCAAAGGATAATGTGTCGGATCCACTTACAAAAGGCCTATCTAGAGAAGGAGTGGAAAAGTCATCCAAGAGAATGAGTTTAAGGCCTAGGACAAATCAGCATGACGGTAACTCTACCTAGCAGATTGAAGATTCCAAGAGCTAGGTTCAAGGAGATCAAACAAAATTGTGTCTAACAGGTTCAACATTGTCATTTACCCAACCCATTATCATGATGTAGACAATATTTAGTAAACAAGGATAAGACTTAAGGTGAAAAATCTTTTAATGATTATCTAATTTTGGAAGATTTGACCAAATAGTTTAATTTATAGGATTGAACATTTAGAAATCACCTATGTGAGGGCAAAGTGGAAGCCGCTTTAAGGAGAATATTAGTAAAAGTTTATTCTCTAAGCTCTCATGAAATCGGGACGTGTTCATGGCTAAAAGAATAAAACCGGTAGAACCATAAATGATAAAAGGATGGTTGTGTGACATGTGTTGTCTAGGTGTACATTAAAGCTCGACGGTTCAAAGATATCAAATCTACCGATTGACCGAGTGCATCCGATGCATGTTCACTACGAAAAGTTCAAAGGGAAACCCACTTATCCAGATGCAATCAGTCTTTGCTTGATGATCACATATTTGTCCGT
>NW_025843629.1:0-2624 GCF_002878395.1 Capsicum annuum | reverse complement strand
TTGAGAATGTTATTGAATGTTTTTCTTGAACTTATTGGAATAGAAAGTTTAATTCTTGACTTTTTTCTTGAATAGGAGGTAATGGAGAGGATAAATCTTTAAGAGGATTGATTAGGGTTTGTTCTTGGGAGTAAACTAGGATTATAAGGGTAAAATAATGTCCTAATGAACGCTTAAGATCGTGTATTTATGGCCTGGGTTGAGGTGGTAAAAGACCCCATTGTCTATCATTTATTTAAAGCAAAAATTCATAAACCATATCCCAATTTTGCTCTTTACCGCCACATGGTACTATCGCGGTAGTTTATTGCCTCACACTAAAATGGCTATAACTTTTCCCTCGGGTATCGAATTAAAGAAAAATTGATATGCTTGGAAAGATAATTCAATTATATACAATTTGGTGGGTCTTAAGCTAAAAAATTCCATGTATGTAAAAAGTTATACACATTTAAAGTAGACACTTGTAGAATCAAATCCCAAACTTTGGACGAATCTAAGGTTCTTGGCTCAACTTGGCTCTAAGTAATTTCTAGGAACATTATTCACCTCATAAGCACTTCACACACTAAGATAGAGGTCATGACACATGAATTTCATATTATGGATCAAGAACATGGAAAATGCGCCTTCACCGCGATGCGGTGGAATCATGTTAAGCTACTAGAATTTTCCATCCAAAGGACGAGTGCGATTTAGCACTTCACTGCACTGCGGTGCAATCACGGTGGACCACTGGAAAGGGACGAGCAGGAAATTGACCTTCATCACGCTATGGGATGATTGTGGTGCTTCACTTGAAAATGGATGATTGTGAACTAAAACTTCACCGCGATGCAGTAATATCGCGGTGATCCACTAGAAACAGGACGAGTGTCATTTTGTATGTCACGTGATGTGATACAATCATACTGATCTACTGTCTAAACAAAAAATTCCATAACTTCTCACTTGAAAATTCTGAAACTTTCCCTAGACATGATCCTTACTCCCCTGAACATAATTCAACTCGAAAACCCTCATCTCAGAGTTCGGAAGGTCAATTTAAAATTCCTCAAAGTTAGAAAGTCTTAAATATATGACTAAGTCTCCAACACTTAGTGAAATTTTCAGGTCCTAATCTTTTTAATCACACACTAGGAGCTGAATTGAACTAAAAAAAGTATGGGGCATTACAAAAATTTACTTAAAACCTTCGTACCTAGAATTAAAAGTGAAGGAGAAAGAGGATCTCCTTGGTTAAGATTTTTTGAACAATGAAATAAACCATGTCTTCAACCATTCACAATGACTGAATGCCAATTATTCGGCATTATCCTCCGTATCATATCAATAATAATCTCTCCAAAAACCATTCTTCATAAAACAATACAAATATATTACCAAGAAACCCTGTCATATGCTTTAGCCATGCCTAATTTGATAACCACATTGTCAACTTCCTTTGGCTTCCTGGTGTAGTGAATAATCTCTGGTGCAAGAAAAATATTTTCAGAAATGTTTCTGCCTTTGACAAATCTTGACTGATTATCTAAAATAGGATTAGGCAAAATAGGAGTGAGTTTGAGGCAAATTATCTTTGAGATAACTTTATTAGTGGAGTTACTGAGAGATATAGGCCTTAATTTTGAAGACTTATTAGGATGCTCCATTTTGGGTAGAAGAACCAGACAAGCGTGAGAAAATATTTAGGCATAGAATGACAACAAAAGAAGTATTGCCCCATCTATAGAAAATCCTTATTAATCACCTCCTAATAAGCTTGAAAGAATTTTTTCGACATTCCATCGAGACCCTGCAGAAATAGGACTCATGGAGAACATAACAGTTTTCAACTCCGCTATAGTAGGCATTTGTTGTAGAATCTAATTCTAGTTTTGAATAATCAACCTAGGAATACAAGTAAGCACCTTCTTATTTATCCATTTTTCATCCCCAGTAAAGATACTCTCAAAGTGAGAACAAGTAACCCTGGCGATGTTTTAATCCCCTTCAATACTATTGTCTTAGTCATCACTTATTTTATGAATGAACAATCTTCTTCTTCTACCTCTAAAATAGAATGAAAATAATTGAAATTAGCATCTCACCAATGAAGTTTCTCCTTCTGCTTAAGGATAGATTGTTCAAGTTTGAGAAATCTTATATATCCAGCCAGAGCCAGTACACATTTAGATGAGGGGTTAAAATATAGTTTAATTTTTAATGATATTTTGGTAATTCAACTTTATAACTTAGGATTTCCCACTTACAGAGTATGTATATATATGTATATATATATATGTATATATATATGTATATATATATATGTATATATATATATATGTATATATATATGTATATATGTATATATATATATGTATATATATATATATATATGTATATATATATATATGTATATATATATGTATATGTACACTTATAAATGGCAACAAGCAGGCAATAGGTCGACATACCTGCCTGGATATTCCATTTTATACTTTCTCTATTTTTATTTGTCTACTTTACTTTTCTCTTTAATCTGTTATAATATTTGAAAAATTACATAAAACAAATACTGTAAATAACAATAATTATCAATTTAAAATATTTGAAAGGCATAAAAAAATTTAGTCATAACAACA
>NW_025843628.1:0-7993 GCF_002878395.1 Capsicum annuum | reverse complement strand
CGTTTGTCCACCCAAATGGCCATGAAAAATTAAACAGACCATACTGGGATGATCCCCAACCTCCCTGGCATGCCTCGGTCGATTTTTGGCCCACAGCACGCCCGGACCTCGAGCCCACCCCCGAAATTGTGGACTATGGCACATCAATTTGGCTAGAAAAATGCCCTGTTCAAGCCGTTTCGCCCGTTTGTCCACCCAAATAGCCATGAAAAATTAAACGGACCCCACTGGGACAATCACCAACCTCCCTGGTATGCCTCTGTCTATTTTTGGCACACAAAATGCTCGGGCCCTGGGCCTACCCCTAAAACTGTGGCTATGACACATCAATTTATCCTGAAAATGCTTTATTTACACCAACCTTCTTTCCATGCCCCGATTTATTTTCGGCCCACAGCACGCTTGGACCCCGGGCCTACCCCCAAAATCGTCGCCTATAGCACACCGATTTGGCCTGAAAATGCCTTGTTTGCGTGCATTTTGCCTGTTTATCCACCCAAATGGCCATGAAAAATTAAACGGACCACATTGGGATGATCCCCAAACTCCCTAGCACACCCCGATATATTTTCGGCCCATATCATACCTGAGCCCTGGGCCCACCTGCAAAACCATGGGCTATAGCACATCAATTAGACCCAAAAATGCCCTATTCATGCCATTTCGCCCATTTGTACACACAAATGGTCACAAAAATTTTAATGGATCATACTAGGATGATCCCACACCTTCCTGGCATACCTCGATCGATTTTCAGCCCATAGCATTCTCGGATCCCAAGCCTATCCCCAAAATCATTGGCTATAGCACACTGATTTGGCTCGAAAATGCCCCGTTCATGGCATTTTGCTCGTTTGTCCACCCAAATGGCTACAAAAAATTAAACGGACCACACTGGGACGATCCCCAACCTCCCTGGCACGCTCCAGTCAATTTTTTTCCCATATCACGCCCAAACCCTGGGCCCACCTCCAAAATTGTGGCCTATGGCACACCAATTTGACCTAAAAATGCCCCATTTGCGCCATTTTGCCCGTTTGACCTCCCAAATGGCCACAAAAATTTAAACGGACCACATTTGGAGGATCCCCAAACTCCCTGGCATGCCCCGATCAATTTTTGACCCGAAACCCAGGCCCACCCCCAAAACCGTAGGCTATAGCACACCGATTAGGCCCGAAAATCCCCCATTCACTCTGTTTGGACTGTTTGTCCACCCAAATGACTATGGAAATTTAAATTGACCATACTAAGATGATCCCAAACCTTCCTGGCATGACTCGGTCTATTTTCGGCCCACAGCATGCCCAAAAATGCCCCGTTCATGGCGATTTGGATGTTTGTCCACCCAAATGGCCATGAACATTTAAACGGACCACACTAGGATGTTCCCCAACCTCCCTGGCATGCGTCGATCAATTTTCAGCCCACAACATGCCCGGACCCTGGTCCCACCCCCAAAATCGTAAGTTATGGCACACCGATTTAGACTGAAAATTCCCCATTCATATCGTTTCGCTCGTTCGTCCACCCAAATGGCCACGAAAAATTAAACGGACAACACTGGGATGATCCCCAACATCCTTGGCACGCCTCGATTGATTTTTTTGCCACAACATGCTTGAACCCTGGGCCCACCCCTAAAATCGTGGGATATGGCACACAGATTTGGCCCAAAAATGCCCCGTTCACGCTATTTCGCTTATTTTTCCACCCAAATGGCCACGAAAAAGTAATCGGACAACACAGGGATGATCCCCAACCTCCCTGGCACCTCCCGATCGATTTTTTGCCCACAGCACGCCCGGTCCCTGGGCCTACCTCCGAAATCATGGGCTATAGCAAACTATTTTGGGTCAAAAATGCCCCGTTCGCACCGTTTTGCCCATTTTTTTACCCCAAATAGACATGAAAAATTAAACGGACCACACTGGGATGATCCCCAACCTCCCTGGGATGCCCCGATTGATTTTCGACACACAACATGCTCGGACCCCTAGCCCACCCCCAAAACCGTGGGCTATGGCACACCGATTTGGCTCAAAAATGCCCCGTTAGCACTGTTTTACCCGTTTGTGCAGCCAAATGGCCACAAAAAATTAAACGGACCATACTATGACGATCCCCAACCTCCCTGACATGCACCGATTGATTTTTGACAAATAGCACGCCCGGACCCAGGGCCTACCTTTAAAACCGTGGGCTATGGCACACAAAGTTGGCACAAAAATTCCCCGTTCACGCTGTTTTGCCCGTTTATCTAGCCAAATAGTCACGAAAAATAAAACGAACTATACTGGGACAAATTCCAATCTACCTATCATGCCCCGGTCGATTTTTGGCCCACAGCTCGCCCGGACCCCGAGTCCACCCCCAAAATCGTGGGCTATAGAACACTGATTTGGCCCAAAAATGCACTGTACGCGCCGTTTCGCCCGTTTGTCCTACCAAATGGCCACGAAAAATTAAACGGACCATAGTGGGATGATCCCCAATCTCCTTGGCATGCCACAGTTGATTTTTGGAGCACAACATGTCCGAACCCTGTGCCCACCCCTAAAATCATGGGCTATAGCACACTAATTTGTCTAAAAAACATGCCGTTCGTGCCGTTTCATCCGTTTGTCCACCCAAATAGCCATGAAAAATTAAAAGAACCACACTAGGATGATCCCCAATCTTCCTAGCACACCCCGACCTATTTTTGGCCCACAAGATGCCCGGACCCTAGGACCATCCCCAAAATCGTGGGCTATAGCACACCGATTTGGTCCAAAAATGCCCCGTTTGTCCACCAAAATGGCCACAAAAATTTAAACAAACCATACTGGGAAGATCCCCAACCTCCCTGGCTTGTCCTTGTCGATTTTTGGCCCACCGAATGCTCGTACCCAGAGCCCACCCCCAAAACGGTGGGCTATAGCACACCAATTTAGCCCGAAAATGCCTCGTTCGTGCTGTATTGCCTGTTTATTCCCCCAAATGGCCAAAAAAATTTAAATGAACCACACTGGGATGATACCTAACCTCCTTGGAATGCTCTGATAGATTTTTGATCCATAGCACGCTCGAACCCTGGGCCCTCCCTCAAAACCATGGGCTATATAGCACACCGATTTTGCTGGAAAATGTCCTGTTCACATTATTTTGCTCGTTTGTCCACCCAAATAGCCATAAAAATTTAAACGGACCATACTTGGATGATCCCCAACTTCCCTCGCATGTCCCAATTGATTTTTGACATACAGAACGCTCGAAACCCAGTCCAACCCCCAAAATCGTAGGCTATAGCATGCTGATTAGGCCCAAAAATGCCCCGTTCGCCCGTTTGTCCACCCAAATGGCCACGCAAATTTAAACGGACTATACTAGGATGATCCCAAACCTTCCTGGCATGCCTCGGTCGATTGTTGGCCCACAGCACGTTCGAACCCCGAGCCCACCCCCAAAACTGTTGGCTATGGCACACAAATTTGCCCAGAAAATGCCCTATTCGCGCCGTGTGGCCTGTTTGTCCACTAAAATGGCCATAAAAATTAACCGGACCACACAAGGATGGTCCCCAACCTCCCTATCACACCTTGATCGATTTTTAGCCTACAGTATGCCCGGACCCCAGGCCTACCTCCAAAATTGTGGGCTATGGAACACTGGTTTGGCCTGAAAATGCCCAGTTCATGCTGTTTCGACCATTTGTCCATCTAAATGGTCACGAAAAATAAAAAAAACCATACTAGGATGATCCCTAACCTCCGTAGCATGCCTTGATCAATGTTTGGCCCACAGTACGCTTGGACCCCTAGCCCACTCTCAAAACCGTGGGCTATAGTACACCAATTTAGCCCAAAAATGCCCCATCCGCGATGTTTTGCCTGTTTGTGCACCCAAATAGCCATAAAAAATTAAACGGACCATACTGGGATGATCCCCAACCTCCCAGGTATGCCCCAATCGATTTTTGGCCCACAGCACGCCTGTACTCCGAGGCCACCCCCGAAACTGTGGGCTATAGTACACCGATTTGGCCCAAAAATGCCCCGTTCGCGCCGTTTCGCTCATTTGTGCTCCCAAATAGCCACAGAAATTGAAACGGGCCACACTAGGATGATCCCCAACCTCCCTGGCATGCCCTGATCAATTTTCGGCCAAAAGCACGCTTGGACCCCGGGCCCACCTCCAAAATTGTGGGCTATGGCACAACGATTTGGCCTGAAAATGCCCCGTTCGTGCTCTTTTGCCTGTTTTCCACCTAAATAGCCATAAAAAATAAAATGGACAATACGGGATGATCGCCTACCTCCCAAGCATGCCTCGACTTATTTTTAGCCGACTGCACGCCTGGATCCCGGGCCCACCCCCAAAACTGTAGGCTATAGCACACTAATTTGGCCCAAAAATGCCTCGTTCGTGCCGTTTTGCCTACTTGTCCACCCAAATGACCACAACAATTTAAACGGACCACACTGGGATGATACCCAACTTCCTTGGAACGCCCCGGTCGATTTTTGATCCGTAGCACGCTTGAACCACGGGCCCACCCCCAAAACCATGGGCTATATATAGCACACCAATTTTGCCCGAAAATGCCCCGTTCATATCATTTTGCTTATCTGTCCACCCAAATGGCCATAAAAATTTAAACGGACCATACTTGGATGATCCTTAACCTCCCTGACATGCCTTGATCAATTTTTAACCCACAGAAGGCCCGAAACCCAGGCCCACCCCTAAAACCGTGGGCTATAGCACACCTATTTGGTCCAAAAATGCCCCGTTCGTGCTGTTTCGCCCGTTTATCCTCCCAAATTGTCATAAAAAATTAAACGGGCCACACTGGGATGATCCCCAACCTCCTTGGCATGCCCAGTATATTTTTAGCCTACAGCACACCCGAACCCCGAAGTCCACCCCCAAAATTGTGGGCTATAGCACACCAATTTGGCCCAAAAATGCGGCATTCACGCCGTTTCGCCCATTTGTCCACCCAAATGGCCACGGAAAATTAACCGGACCATACTGGGAAAATCCTCAACCTCTCTGGCACGTCTCGGACAATTTTTAGCCTATAACACGCACGGGACCTGGGCCCACTCCCGAAACCGTAGGCTACAGCACACCAATTTGGCCCGAAAATGCCCCTTTGTCCACCCAAATGGCCAAAAAATTTAAATGAACCACTCAAGGATGATCACCAACCTCCCTAGCTTGCCCCGAACTATTTTTGGCCCGTAGAATGCTCGAACCTCAAGCCCACCCCTGAAACGATGGGCTATAGCCCACCAATTTGGCCCAAAAATGCCCCATTCGAGCCGTTTCGGCCATTTTTCCACCCATATGGCCACAATAATTTAAATGGACCATACTGGGATAATACCCAACCTCCTTGGAATGCCCCGGTAGACTTTTGATCTATAGCCCCGTTCACTTCGTTTTGCTCATTTGCCCAGCCAAATGGCCACGAAAATTTAAACGAACCATATTTGGATGATCCCCAACCTCCCTGGCATGCCCCGATTGATTTTCAACCCATAGAACACCCAAAACCCAAATCCACCCCTATAACCGTGGGCTCTAGCATACCGATTAGCTCCGTAAATGCTCCATTCATGATGTTTCACCCGTTTGTCCACCCAAATGGCCACAAAAAATTAAACGGACCAGACTGGGATGATCTCAAACCTTTCTATCATGGCTCGATCATTTTTCGGCCCACAATATGCCCGGACCCCAGGCCTATTCCCAAAATTGTTGGCTATAGCACACTGATTTGGCCCAAAAATGCTCCGTTCGCATTGTTTTGCCCTTTTGTCTACTCAAAAGGCCATTAAAACTTAAACGGGCAACACTCGGACGTTCTGCAACCTCCCTGGCAAGCCTCGATCAATTTTCAGCCCATAGCACGCCCGGACCTTAGGACCACCCCCAAAAATGTTAGCTATGGCACACAGATTTGTCCAGAAAACACCCTGTTCACGCCGTTTCGCCAGTTTGTCCACCCAAACGGCTAAAAAAATTAAATGGACCACGCTGCGATGATCCCCAACCTCCCTAGCATGCCCCAATTGATTTTTGGCCCACAGCACACCCAGACCCCGGGCCCACCCCAAAATTGTGGGCTATGACACACCGATTTGGCTCGAAAATGCCGCGTTCACTCTGTTTCGCTCGTTTGTCCACCCAAATAGCCACGAAAAATTAAAAGGACCATAACTGGACGATCCCCAACCTCCCTAGCATGCCCCGATTGATTTTTGGCCTACAGTACGCCTGGAACCTGGGCCCACCCCTGAAATCATAGGCTATAGCACACCGATTTATCCCAAAAATGCCCCGTTCGCACCGTTTTGCGTCGTTTCGCCCGTTTGCCCACCCAAATGGCCATGAAAAATTAAATGGACCATACTGGGATGATACCTTACCTCCCTGGTATGCCTCAATCAATTTTTGGCCCACATCATGCTATAGCACACCTATTTTGTTGGAAAATGCCCCGTTAGAGCTGTTTTGCCCATTTGTCCACCCAAATAGCCACGAAAAATAAAATGGATCATACTGAAATGATCGCCTACATCTCTAGCATGGCCCGGTTGATTTTTGAACCACAGCATGCTCAGACCCTGGACCCACCCCTAAACCGTGGGCCATAGCACATCGATTTTGCTCCAAAATGCCCCATTCGTGTTGTTTTGCCTGTTTGTCCTCCCAAATGGTTACAAAAAATTAAACGGACCATAGTGGGATGAACGCCAACCTCCTTGGCATGCCCCAGTTAATTTTTGGTCCACAGCACGCCTGGACCTTGGGCCCACCCCCAAAACCGTGGGCTATGGCTCGCCGATTTAGCCCAAAAATGCCCCGTTTGTGCCGTTTCACCCGTTTGTCCACAAAAAATTAAACGAACTATACTGGGATGATCTCCAACCGCCTTGACACGCCACGGTCGATTTTCAGCCAACAGCGTGCCTGGACCCCGGGCCCACTCCTAAAACCGTGGGCTATAACACACATATATGGCCTGAAAATGCCCCGCTCACGCTATTTCGCTCGTTTGTCCACCCAAAGGGCCTCGAAAAATTAAACGGACCACACTAGAATGATTCCTATTCTACCTGGCATGCCCCGATCAATTTTCAGCCCACAGCACACCCGAACCCCGAGCGTACACCAAAAACCGTAGGCTATGGCACACCGATTTGGCCCGAAAATGTCCTGTTCATGTTGTTTTGCCCGTTTGTCCATCCAAATGGACATAAAAAATAAAATGAACCACACTGGGATGATCCCCAACCTCCCTAGTATGCCTCGATCAATTTTTAGCCCCAACATGACCGGATCCTAGGCCTACCCTCGAAACCGTGGGCTATAGCTCATTGATTTGGCCCGAACATGCCATGTTTGCATCGTTTCGCTCGTTTGTCCACCCAAATGGCCACGAAAAATTAAACGAACTATACTAGAACAAACCCCTACCTCCCTGGAATACCTTAGTTGATTTTCTGCCCACAGTATGCTCAGACCCTGGGCCTATCCCCAAAATCGTGGGCAATAGCACACCAATTTAGCCCGAAAATGCCCCATTCGCACTGTTTCACCCATTTGTGCACCCAAATAATAAAAAAAAATTAAATGGACCATACTGGGATGATCCCTAACCTCTATGGCTCACCTCAGTTGATTTTCAGCCCATTCCACGCCCGGACCCCAGGCCTACCCCAAAATCGTGGGCTATAGCATACCGATTTGGCTTGAAAATACCCCGTTCGCGTCGTTTCTCCCCTTTTTCCACCCAAATGGCCACAAAAAATTAAATGAATCACACTGGGACAATCCTCAAATTCCTTGGCTCGCTCTGATTGATTTTCGGGCTCACCCCCAAAACCATGGGCTATGGCAGACCAAATTGGCCTGAAAATGCCCCTTCGCGCCGATTCTCCCGTTTGTCCACCCAAATGGCCACAAAAAATTAAACGAACCATAATGGTACGATCCCCAA
>NW_025843627.1:0-1262 GCF_002878395.1 Capsicum annuum | reverse complement strand
TTGATATGTACTAGAGGCAGCCTAATGGTCACAGTACAGTACAGTACAGTAATGATTATAAAGATGATAAGAACGAACGTAAAGTTATTGAATAAATACAATGCATAGGTTGTCACAAGTTCTAGTAAGTGTGGTCCACTCCTATTACGATTTATTCACTAGTTTCTGATTTCTATTGAGCTCCTATATCATATGTGATTATCTACAGCTTTATATACTCAGTATATATTTTGTTCTGATGTCCCCCACGGGGGACCTGCATTTCATGCTGCAGGCACAAGTACCTCAGCTCATACACCACATAAGTAGGAGCCAGGATATCCAGCTGCTTTTGGTGAGCTCCAGTTTTCTTTGGGGCTTTCTGTGTCATATCCAGTCACTTTTGGTATTGTATAGAAGTTAGTTATATAGCGGGGTGTATCCCGACCTTTGTTAAACTCTGTGTATTGTCTAGAGGCTTTGTAGACCTAAGGTATAGTCAAGGTGGTGTTTTGTTAGTAGACGTGATGGCTCCAACGACCAAGTATTGTATATGTATATATATGTGTGCTCAGGCTTATATAGGTGATTATTTCCTTTTATATGCGACATGATGCTGTCCGAATTTTGGGTTGTCATAGAGGTATGCATGGGAAGTATAAGGTTATGAGCTGGTTCTCCCGGGCCTCCTCGATTACGGGTGCTAGTCCGCCCAATAGGATTTGAGGCGTGACACTAGGGATTGGCGGATGCTGCTTTTAGGACTCCGCAGGCACCTTATGAGAAATCAAAATTTTCGGGTTCCGGGGGGGGTATGGTCGTAAGGCTGAAACTTAAAGGAATTGACGGAAAGGCTCCACCAGGAGTGGAGCCTGCGGCTTAATTTAACTCAACACGAGGAAACTTACCAGGTCTAGACATAGTAAGGATTGACAGACTGAGATCTCTTTGTAGATTCTATGGGTGGTGGTGCATGGTTGTTCTTAGTTAGTGGAGCAATTTTTCTTGTTAATTCTGTTAACGAACGAGACCTCAGCCTGCTAACTATCTATGCGGAGGCATCCCTTCGCGGCCAGCTTCTTAGAGGGACTACGGCCTTTTAGGCCACGGAAGTTTAAAGCAATAAAAGGTCTGTGATGCCCTTAGATGTTCTAGGCTGTACGCGCGCTAAACTGATGTATTCAATTAGTTTATAGCCTTAGCCGACAGGCCCGGGTAAACTTTGAAATTTTATTGTGATGGGGATAGATTATTGCAATTGTTGGTCTTCAACGAGGAATTCC
>NW_025843626.1:0-3142 GCF_002878395.1 Capsicum annuum | reverse complement strand
TGTTTCCTTCTAAACAAATAAAGAAGAGAGTTTTTGATTTATATATAAAATTTAATTTATTTTCAAAAATAAAATGTGTTTTATATTATTAATGAATTCAAAAATAAAAATATTTCTCATTTCTCGCATTAAAAGGAAAAAGTGTTTCTTCATATTTCCAGCTTCCCGAACTACGCAAGATCTGATTCATATCCTGGCATGATACGTAGGAAACCCTCTAAAAGGTTCGATCAAAATTTTTCAAAAAAGTGTGCCTAGAAAGCCGGGATGAAACATAAAGTCTTCCCTAATAGGTTGGAAAATGCATCTAGAAGCATAACATACAACGTGACATTATAATGTGTTAAATATATAACACTCACCCGTTTGCTACATGGTAACAGAAAGATAAAGTAGTTGGTGGTTGGTTTGTGGTTTAAAATGGCATCACATCCTTACAACACCAAATACAAGGGAAAAATAAAAATGACCCGCAAAGAGGGTGTAGGGTCTGATAGTGAGAAGGAGCAAAATTAGTTGATTTCGCTAGAATTATCATCAATGGAAGAGGTTAAGTTATTGAAACAATAGATGGCGGAACTGTATCAAGATTGGTTAAATGGACAAGCCCCGCCTTCCTCAATCCCTGGACTTGCGAATATGAATGATCCAAATCCTGCTTAAGCTCAAACTAGCGATAAATTTTACCCGCCTGGATTTGGCCCATATGCTAATGTGTCTGGCGCTGCAGGTACTTCTACTATGTGCCCACCAAATCTTTCTGTCACAAATAACCTATTTTTCACTTTTGTAGCACCAGCTATTGCGGGTCTTCAATCGACAACACAGAAAAATATGGGGGAACCAAGTCATGATCTGTTGTATCCTCCTGAAATGACTTTCAAACCTCAAAATCCACATTATCATGCTCATCAACACAATTCTCCTATCGTGATTGAAAATATTGTTAAGAATGAGGAACAAGAGGAGATGACTAGGAAAGAAAGAAGCTTGGAGCAGAGTATGAGAAATATGTAAGGATTGGGAGGACCAAAGAGTGTTTCATACAAGGATTTGTGTATGTTTCCTGATGTCCATTTGCCGTTGGGGTTCAAAATACCAAAGTTTGACAAATACGAAGGTCATGGTGATCTTGTAGCTCACTTGTAAAAGTTTTGCAATCAATTAAGGAGAGCAGGAGGAAAAGAAAAATTGCTCATGGCTTACTTTAGAGAAAGCTTGGCAGGGGTAGCTTCTGAATGATTTATTGACCAAGATATTTCCCATTGATATGTGTGGGATGACATGGCTCGAGATTTTATTCAACAGTTTCAATATAACATCGAGATAGTCCTAGGTCGCACCATACTGACTAATATGAGAAAAAAAACAACTGAAAGTTTTTGAGAATATGCTATCAGATGGAGAGAAAGGCTGAAAGAGTCAGACTATCAATAAAAGAGTCTGAAATGATTGATATCTTTCTGCAGGAACAAGAACCTGATTATTTTCATCATTTGCTTTCTACTATTAAAAACATATTTGACGAGGTCATTAAAGTTGGAGAGATGGTAGAGAGTGGAATTAAGTCCAAAAAGATTATCAGCCAAGCTGCTTTAAAAGCAACAACACAAGTAATTCAAAGTGGTTCAAAAAGCTTTGGTAGAAACAAAAGAAAAGAAGATGTAGCAACTATTATACCAGGTCCACGAAAAAATTGGAGAGGTGTGCGTCACCCTTACGCATAATCTCAATCCCAAATTTATGTCCAAGACCCATATAACCATCCACGACACTATGTTCCACCATAAAATCTATTACATTCCATTCCTCCTCAGTATTCTATCTATAATGCACAACCATATGTTCGGACTCCTTCTTACCCACAATAGCGTGCATCATTCCCTCAGAATCATTCTCCAATTCCACAAACATACCCAAGCCCCTCCAGACTCGATTTTCGCTCTAAGCCAAACAATGAAAAGAGGCAGAAGCTAAGGGATAGTTTCACACAAATTGGAGAATCATATACCAGTTTATTCCAGAAACTGAGACAAAAGAACATGATCACTCCTCTTCTTGGGAATACCCCTGACCCACAATAAAGAAACTTTGACCCTAATATACGATGTGTATATCATTCTGATGTTCAGGGTTATAGTACTGAATATTGTCGTACTTTGAAAAGAGAAATATAAAGAATGATTCAAGATAAATTGATTATGGTGCAAGATGTTGATCCTGGTGGAAGCTCTAGTCATGCTGGTATGCAAATTGGTGGCTAAGAGGTCAAGCTCAGTAATTGGGAAGTCACCCCTTTCCCTGCTAGAAAGAGGTCTAGTAGTTTGTTTTGTTTTCTTTTCTGTTACTCAAATTATTTTAGGGTTGTAGTTTAGGATCTATCTTCTCTAATTTTCTTATCGTTTTTGTTCAAATCCTTCTATCTTTCTATCAACAAAATGTGTGTCCCTTTTGTTTTATTCTCAATATATATCATTTTTTTTCTTCAAAGAGCTCTTTCTATGGTGATTCTGGTAATATGGTAACCATGTTGAATTTTTAGCCAGATCTTAAAACCCAATGTAATGCTGAAACATTCGATCAAGAACCTAGAGTTAAAAAAAATATGTAAGAAAAATAAGTAAAGTGTTGAGATGTTTTGGGGACCTAGTTACATCCTTATTTGAATGTTTGGAGGCAGCCACTTTACGAATAAAAAATGACTTGATCTTCAATGAGAAGGTTCAACTTAAGCATTTTTGAATGAGATCAATCAGAGGATATATAGTTTCTATTGTCAGAAAAAGCAAAAAGAAGTTAGCTCAAAAAAGATAAAGAAATCATCTGTTGTGAGGAAAGTACAATACAAGTAGAATTGTATGATTTACAAATTTAAAAGAAGCGACACACGTGCATGTGCTTAGTCACGGTCAATATTGAAAAGATGTGTATGATCTTCATATTCCATTCCTTATGTACTTGTGTTTTTAAGGATTGATATGACGAAGGCATTTCATTCTGCTATCCAAATGTTGTGTCATCCTTTGTTATCACTTTTGAGTTTTTGTTTTATTTCTTTTATATTCCTCTTTTGAAATCAAAATAGAGTCTGAAAAAAAAATTAAAAAAAAAGTGTCAAGAAAAAGAATAGAGTCAGAAAAGT
>NW_025843625.1:0-1059 GCF_002878395.1 Capsicum annuum | reverse complement strand
TAGCACACCACAAATGACCTCTTCTACATAATAAACCCCTTTATTTTTCTTTATTATTACAATGGACCCCCTCAAATATCATCTACAATTAAATTAACTAATATACGTACTCACGCGATGCAGGGATAAAATGTTTGATATCGAATATCTCTTTCTCATGGTAAAATCATATTACCTTAAACATTCAGCACAAGCTTAAATAAAAATAAAAAATAAAAATCAACTATCATATTATATCTCAATTATCAAAAAAGAAAAAAACTATCCCCCACCCTCGCCTCCATCTCCCCCCTCCCCTTCCCTTTCATCCTTCCCCCATTTCTAATCAAATCTATACTAAAAACAATTATATAATTGTAAAAATTATTTTTATGTTTCAAATTTTTTAAGAATATTATTCACAATTTAAAGAAATAAATTCTTAATTATCCTCTTCCCTGATAAATCATGTTACCTTAAACATTCAACAACAACTATCATATTATATCTCAATTATTAAAAAAGAAAAGAAAAACTACCCCTTTCCCCCCCCCCCCCCCTCCCTTTCATTCCTTCCCAAATCTCTAATAAAATCTATACGAAAAAATATTCATATAATTGTGAAAACAAATTTTATGTTTTATTCTTTTTAAGAATATTGTTCACAATTTAAAGATATAGATTCTTAATTACTCCGTTCCCTCCCTCCCCTCCCCCCTTTCCTCCTCTAATCAAATCTTATGCTATGAGTAAAAATAATATGTAATTGCAAAAAGTTTTTATGTTTTATGTTTTGCTTTATTATATTATTTATTCAATAAGCAATTTTTTAATTATATTTGTTAATTTTTTTAAATATTCATTTCACACTTACGTGATCTTATAGACTCTTTGTCCACGATAGAAATTTTATATAATAAAAAATAACACAAATTATTACAAATAATAATAAAATAATCTAAAATCAAATTTTAAATAATATACAAATTGTGTATAGATATATTAATGTAAGCATATTGCTAATCACGAATGCAGTATAAGCAATAAATGAATTTGATTGAATCATTTCAATATTAAAGA
>NW_025843624.1:0-3169 GCF_002878395.1 Capsicum annuum | reverse complement strand
GCCCCAAAAAATGGGTCCCAGAGCATCACACGATGCTTGAGGCTACGAGTAGCCCCAAGCTAACCCTTTGAGTCATTTTCATTCAGTTTAACACAAATCAACGGGGTTTCCATAAATAACCCTCAAATATCAACAGAGTAATCATCATCTAAGAATAAAAGAATTTCAAAAAAATAACAAAATACGACTTACTAGTCAACTCCCAACATCTATACTAGTCTGACAAGCCTTGAAGAAAATCAATAAAACCAGCAAGCCATTGAGAAATGCCTCAACTGACTCATACTCAGTTATCAAATATAAACAATTTTGTGAAACCAACATCAGAAATCACGTCCTCAGACAAGAACTCCAAGAACCATCATTCAAAGGCACAATAAACATCTCAAAAGTGAGTATCGATCTAAAGTTCATCATTCAAGGTATGTGGGGTTTTTCAACAAGAACTCTCTTTCATTCTTGTGCCCAAAAGTAATTTTCTTTACAAAGGCATGATTTTTATTTGATTTTTCTGAATTTGAAGCATGAACCCATATCTTATGATGATTATTATGAAATCTTGATGTTTATGATTTTGAAAGATGAATTTACATGTGTGGAGATATAACGCATGAATTTTGAACGATATTTATCATGATTTTAATATTTGGATCATGAATCCCCATTGGATATTGTGTTTTTTTAAGAAAGTATGTGTGATAAGCACGTTGATGTTGAATATTTAAGATATTTTGAATGATTTTACCTTTTGGTCTTAATGGAGTTGTTTTGAACTCGAGTGTGAAAGAAATCCACAATGTGATTGATTTTGATAGATGGAAAGCATGATGGCTCCCGATGTATATTTATATATTACTGAAATTATTTTGTTGAGGATTGTCTTTGAAATGATCTGAGCTAAGTCTGGGAGAAATCTTTAGCACCGAGTAGAAGGTATAAAGTGACCTTACTTCCCTAGAACTATGTGCCCCCATAGAAGTAAGCCTGAGGTTAATTAATATAGTGATCACTAGTTTGTATGGATTTGATATTGATAGTCCTACTCCGATGGAAAGGATAGGATGGCTCTCCCCAACGTGGGTTGTACGTTGGACTCCTTATAGCTCACATGGTTTATGTCGGTTATAAGATCTCCCAGTGTGTGTGTGTTTCCTTGTGTCTATGGTGAATGGTGAAGTGATTTGAAAGTGGAATTATGAAGGTTATACTTTAAAAAGATTTAAATGATATTTACATTATGAGAATTGATATTCTTGATGAACTGAAAGTGATTGACGAATTAAATGATGACTCACATGTGTTATTGTACTTATTTCATCCTCTCATGATTATGATGATTTTCTTTAGGCTATGTGAGTCTTTCATACATCCTGCATATTTCTTTTAAATATTTATGATGATGATGTTTATACAACTGCATACACCCCCATATACTCGGTTCTTTTCTATGGTACTAACCCACATCTTCAGATGTGGGCTGCATTTTCTTGGAATGTAGGTCCAGGTACTTAGTTCCAGGTTCGACAATGATTCTTCGGGCATGCTGTTCAACATTCTCTGTTGTAGATTTGTGATATTTTGAATGATTTGACCTTTTGGTCATGAATGAGTTATTTTGAACTCGACTATGAAAGAAATCCACGTTTTTATTGATTATGATAAAGGGATAGCAAATTGACTCCCAATGAAAATTGTTGAAGTGCTTATTGTAGATTTTCTTTAATGTGAGCCTGAGGTTGATTTAAATTTCTGAGCTAAGTACAGGAGTAATCTTTAGTACCGAGTGGGAGGTATAAAGTGACCTTACTTCCTTAGAACTACGTGCCTTGAGGCTGATTTATATAGTGATCACTAGTGTTGTTGAATTGATACTGAAAGTCCTACTCTGATGGCAAGGATAGGATGGCTCTCCTTAAGGTGGTTTTTACGTTGGACTCCATGTAGCTCACATGGTTTATATCGGTTATAGGATCTCCTAGTGTGTGTGTGTGTGTTTCCTTGTGTCTATGGTGAATGGTGAAGTGATTTGAAAGTGGAATTGTGAAAGTTATTCTTTCAAAAGATTTATATGATATTTACATTATGAGAATTGATATTCTTGATGAACTGAAAGTGATTGACAAATTATATGATGACTCACATGTGTTATTGTACTTATTTCATCCTCTCATGATTTTGATGATTTAATTCGAGCTAAGTGAGTCATCATATCAGCATGCATAATTTTATAAACTGTGATGATATTAAGATATTATTTTATATAGTCATTGGACCCCCATATGCTTGGTATTTTCCATGGTATTGACCCATATATTCATATGTGGGCTACATTTTCTCGAAATATAGGTACAAGGTATAGTTGTACCTTCAGATCCAGTCAGTTCGTTGTATCCAGTCAGCAGGTGACGAGTCCTTTTGATTCAAGGGCTTGGGTTAGTTATGCAGAGTTTATAGTGTTGTATTTTCTTTATTCAGTCGTATTGAGTTGGGGTAGTTGGGATTCATGACTCGGCTTCCTACAGTCAGTACTAGTATAGGCTTCATAGACAGTCAGTAGAAGTTGATGTATTTTGTTTCAATTTTGGTTGTAAAGGCAGAATTGTAATCCTGTAAAATTCCATTTTTTGTATCAATCAGATACAGAAAAGAGTTAATTTCTACTGATTTGTATGGATTTGTATTTTTATTCAGTTGCTTATGAGTTATGCCAGTAGAAGGGTTAGCTTGGGGTCACTTGTGACCTTAAGCACTATGTGATGTCTCGGGACCCGATTTTAGGGTGTTACAATAGGTCCAGAGTAGTTCAGAATCATCTCTAGTTTCTAAGGTAAAAGAAAAGCAAGATGGAGATCCCACCCTTGTCAAGTTAAAAAAGTAAGTGAAGGATCAAAAAGTAGAGGTTTTCTCCCAAAGGGGAGATGGTATTTTGCGTTGTCAAGGTCGTCGGTGTCTTCCAAGTGTAGATGACTTAAGCCAATGAATTCTTGCAGAAGGGCATGGTGTGTGCTACTCTATTCATCCAGAGGCCATAAATATGTACCATGACTTGCGGGAAATCTATTGGTGGAGTAGGATGAAGAGAGATGTTACTGAGTTTATGGCTAAGTGTTCTATATGTCAGTAGGTTAATATAGAGCATTAGAAGCCTAATGGGTCCATATAGGAGTTT
>NW_025843623.1:0-1477 GCF_002878395.1 Capsicum annuum | reverse complement strand
ACCTGCTAGTGCTCCCATGCCTAGAGGTAGGCAGGAGCAAGGTAGCAGGTCATATGCATCCAGGTCCCAAAGTGCTGGCAGTAAGACAAATTTTCCCCTGTGTCCTAAGTGTGGTAGGGCTCATTCGGGTGAGTGTTGGGGTGAAAAGAGGGGTTGTTTCTGGTGTGGTGACATGGGTCACAGAGTTAGAGATTGTCCACAAGATGGATAAGGGTGTCGTGACTATCGCCCTCAGACCCAGACTCAGACTGTTAGTGCTCTAGTTCCAGTGACTCGCCCAGCCCTAGCTCAGGGTGGCGCCTCTTCCAGCAATGCTGGCGGGCAGGGCCAGAATAGATTCTATGCTTTACCGTCCTGCCAGGAATAGGAGGACTCTCCCTATGTTGTTACTGGTATGCTTTGTATATTTTAGTTTGATGTGTATACTTTGTTGGATCCTGGATCCAGTTTCTCATATGTTACACCTTTGATTGCTGTGAATTTTGAAATGAGCCCTAAGATTATTCCTGAGCCTATCCTAGTTTCTACCACAGTGGGTGATTCGATTGTTACCCAGAAAGTGTATAAAAAGTGTCCTGTTACCGTTCTTCATAGAGTCTTGTTGGCTGATCTGATTGAGTTAGACATGGTAGATTTTGATGTGATTCTGGGTATGGACTAGCTGTATTCTTCTTATGCCTCTATTGATTGTCAGACTCGAGTGGTCAAGTTTCAGTTTCCGGGTGCATCTGTGTTTGAGTGGTTTGGGAACTCTGTGTCACCCTAAAGTCATTTTATCTCTTACCTTAAAGCTAGAAAGCTTATTTTCAAGGGGTGTATTTATCATTTGGTTAGAGCCAAAGACACTAAGTCTGAGACTCCAACTCTCCAGTCTGTTAACGTCGTCAATGAGTTTTCTAATGTCTTTTTGGATGATCTCCCAAGGATACCTCCTGATAGAGAAATAGAGTTTGGGATTGATCTTCTTCCCGATACTCAGCCCATTTCTATTCCTCTTTATCGTATGGCCCCTGCAGAACTTAAGGAGTTGAAAGAGAAACTTAAAGATCTACTAGATAAGGGTTTCATAAGGCCCAGTGTTTCTCCTTGGGGTGCTCCTGTGTTGTTTGTAAGAAAGAAATATGGCTCTTTGCGCATGTGCATTGATTACCGCCAACTGAATAAAGTCACCGTCAAAAATAAGTATCCTCTTTCGAGAATAGATGATTTGTCTGACCAATTGCAAGGTGCAAGTTATTTCTCAAAGATAGACCTTCGTTCCGGCTATCATCAACTCAAAGTTAGGGAGTGTGACATCCCGAAAACAACTTTCCAAACTCGTTATGGCGATTTTGTGTTTTTTGTTATGTCTTTCAGGTTAACTAATGCCCCAGTAGCTTTCATGGACCTCATGAATCGAGTGTTCAAACCATATCTGGATATGTTTGTCATAGTGTTCATCGATGATATACTGGTGTACTCCCGTAGTGAGGATGAA
>NW_025843622.1:0-1171 GCF_002878395.1 Capsicum annuum | reverse complement strand
TTTTCAGAAGGGTCCTGAACATAAAGTGAAATCCCATTTTTCAGGAGGGTCCTGAACATAAAGTGAAATCCCATTTTTCAGGAGGATCCTGAACAGAAAGTAAAATCCCATTTTTCAGGAGGGTCCTGAACAGAAAGTAAAATCCCATTTTTCAGGAGGGTCCTGAACAGAAAGTAAAATCCCATTTTTTAGGAGGGTCCTGAATATAAAGTAAAATCCCACGGATGTGCATTTTCAATGGTAGCTGAACCAAGTGAAACGAGTTTGCCCCTATTTCAACAAAGAAAATTTGTCAGTTAAAAACTTAGTGGTGGCTTGCAGCTCTTGGCTTCTCAGGTATCTACACAGCACTCGTTCCTTTCATCTTTGTTCCAAATTGCTAACACTTGCCCTGTCTTGCCGCATCATTGACCCAGACCCAAATTGAGGGAAGTGAATTCTGACTCGAACAATGGACTTCCATTTTACCATGCCTCTGAGGTGCACCCTTTTCCCAAATCTGAATGTTTCCACGAATCCAACAGCCTGTTGGTTCATAGACTTCCTTTGTTTCGTGTTGAATTATGATCATATTTCTTTCTGTGCTGTTCCTTGGCTTTTCCTCCTATAATTGGAAAGACTGGTAGTAATTTTTGAAATCCTTTCTCGCTTGTTTTGACACAGACTTGACTTAAAATGTAAAGAAATGATGGTGAATTTTATTTTGATAAATGACATAAAAAGAAGACAAAAGCATGAATATGTAACTGAAAGAAAAGGGCAATGTCCCATATTCAAAAGAAAACTTATCTGAATACGACAACCAACTCCAATGAGTATGACATGCATTTTGGATTGAGCTGCCTGATCTTCCTATCCAGACTCCCCATTTGTTGTTGAGTTCGTACGTTTTGCCGCTGAGCCGCTTCTTCAAATCCATTGGACTCATACATCACATTCGATTGACGACATCTTAAAAGACTTTCGCCAACCAATCTCTTTCTTTTCACTTTTCACTTTTCGCTTTTCTCTTGAACTCTCCATCGTCTTACGGTGCCGTGAGGGTTTTCACCAATAAGACTCTCTCATTTTTATTTCTCTCCACTCACCATCGCCTTATGGTGCCTGCAAAGGTTTTCACCAATAAGACTCTCTCATTTTCATTTCTCTCAACTCACCATCGCCTTATGAT
>NW_025843621.1:0-1305 GCF_002878395.1 Capsicum annuum | reverse complement strand
AGTTCTACAGTCTAGTGTGGCATAACATGAATGGAGCCAGTCCATCCCCAAGATGGCATCAAAATTGCCCATATCAAGCTCTATGAGGTTTGCCACCATATCCCGGCTAAAAATAGACATAATATAATTCTTTCACACTCTCTTAGCCACAACCGGGTCACCTGCCAGGGTGGAAATAGAAAAAGGTTCAGCAATCACATCGGGCTCAAACCCAAAACCAACAGCCACATAAATGGTCATATAGGATAAGGTAGACCCGAGATCTAGTAACACATAAACATCATGAGAAAATATTTGTAACGTACTGATAACTACATTCGGTGAGGCCTCTGCCTCCTAATGGTTGGACAAAGCATACAGCCGGGTGCGACCGCTACTAGCAGCTGAAGTGGCACCCTTTTGAGGTGGTGGTGGTGCAGAAGAATCTATCTGTGATGTAGATCCACCAACATTCCTCCTAGAAGAGGGATAATCTCTCTGAAAATGACCTGAATGACCACATAAATAACACACCAACTTTCCCAACTGACACCTCCCTGGGTGTTGCTTTCCACATGTCTTACACCGCAGAAAAGGATGGTACTGCTGAGCTACACTACCCGGTGATTGAGTATCCTAAGCTCTGGGTCCATGACTAGTCTGAAAAATATTAGATCGTCTATCAACTGGGAGTTCGGGTGCTGGGGTGCTAGCTGTAAACTACGCGTTATGACAAAACTTCTTCTTTTGCCATTTATTTCCCCATTTACCGCTTTGTGGCTGACTGTGTTTCTAATTCGCTGTTCTGAATCTCATTGCCTGCCTGTCCTTCTTTCTAGATTTGACAATTTTCTTTTTCTTTTTTTCTACCTGCTACATATGGACTGACAGCCTAGCAAAGTCCATATCCGTATTTAGCATCTCCCCTTGATATTCAAGCGCTAGATCATCTGAAAGGCCAAATGCAAATTTCCTCATCCGGGCTCTCATATTACCTATCATCTCTGGTGCATAGCGGGCCAGTTGGTTAAACTTCAGAGTGTACTCCTGGACACTCATTTTCCCCTGTTTAAGATTTATGAATTCTTCTGCTTTGGATTTCTTCAACTCTAGAGAAAAGAATCGGTTAAGAAAAGCTTTCATGAACTCCCCCTAAACTGTAGGCTCAACACTCTCACCCTTCGTCTCTTCCCACTCGTTATACCATTGGTTCTCTACATCTTTAAGCTGGTATGCTGCTAACTCAACCTATTCAACCTGATCCACATGCATTACTCTGGAAATCTTCTCCATTTTGTCTATGAACTCCTGGGGGTCCTCTTCTAC
>NW_025843620.1:0-1650 GCF_002878395.1 Capsicum annuum | reverse complement strand
ATTCATTTTCATAAAATTGTTATTTTCAAAATACTCCCTTCAATCATATACATAACAAAATATGGCCATCTTAGATTACTATATACTAGATTATTCTTAAATAACATGTTCTTTGGTCACTATTAGCATGGTAATCTAGATACTTTTCCTTTAAACAACACCTCTACTCTGGTTACTCCCCACCACAGCTTCTTGCCTCATTGGTTTCACCTTTAGGATGGCATAGTTCTTAGGGATTTTTCTCCTTTTCCACTTTACTAATAAATTTCTTAACATATTATTCTTCGAATAATTCTACTATAAAGTAACTAACATAAATTTATTTTATCATACCATGATTGTTGGGGATTATGAATTTAACTATTCATAATCATAAATAAATATACTTGTTCGGGTAGGTTTGATATTTCTAAGCTTTGTTCCTCCATAGCTTTTTCCATTGAAATATACCTGTTTTTAAATAACTAAGCAAAATATTTGTTGTGGACAAGAGAGAGTATTTGTGCTTCAACTCATGAACGCTTGCTTTGCAATGCCTTTGGTTCATCTTATTTATAGACTGAAACTTTACAAGAGTATTCCTATTTTTACACGTTTCTAAAGTCTTTTAAAAGATTATCTACCTAATCTACTTTACTTTACAAAAGTCTTCTAATAAGACAAAAGTTATTAATTCCTAAATTAATAATAGTCAAAAACCTATACAAAAGATTCCAATAATTTACGTAAAGCAAATTGTGAAAGTTTACATGTCGCTTTCACAATTTAATAGCTTGTCTTCTATTATTACTCCGTTGATATCTTCTCTTTGTTGTATCTGCTGCTTTTTCATATCTCCATTATTTTTTCTTATCTTGTATCTTCCAGCTGGCGTTATTATCTTCTTGGTTGATTTTTCTTCTATTCTAGCTGAACTTCTATGATATCATTATCTCCTCCATTACATTTTGAACATTTATGATCTGGATATTTATGTCCAATTGTTTTGCAATATCTAGTTAATAATTCTTCTGAAATAAATTTTTCTCTGATAACTCTAGCGATAGGTTCCGTCTCTGGTTTGAGCAACGTAAGAATCCATTACCTAATAGTTTCCATACTTATTTCTTGTAATTCCTTTTAATTTGAATATATTAGTACATGATTTCTTGAATAATAACTCCATATGGGATTTTGGTTGCGGTATGTGTTTGCTAGCTCTTGCAAAATTGTAGATAGTCCGATAATCCTCTTATTCGCATAAAATTTTGGTATCTTAATTCTAAGTATTTCTGGTTGTGGAATAATATCTTGTGGTATAATCATATCTCGTGTCATTCCTATCTTTACAACTTGTATGGGTTTTTTAACTTCATCATATAATATCTCTGCTGGTGCCGTGTAAATTTTTATGAAAAATAGGGTACCTTTGGTTACTCTTTTAAAAATGCTAAATGCTTCATATATTTCTGGTATAGTGGATATCTCATTTCCTCAGAGGTATCTACAGTACTGAGTAGTCCATATTCATAATACGTTTTAACTAGACTTGGTTTAGTTTAGGTAAAGCAATTAGCTTATTGTATCCGGTCAATCTTTGGGTTATATAGTTTGTATCTGGTTCTTGGATGTTTATAGCTCTGGGGTTAGTATTTAAAAAGGTTTGTACAT
>NW_025843619.1:0-1205 GCF_002878395.1 Capsicum annuum | reverse complement strand
CATTGGTTCCCCTCAAAAGAGGGGAACCAATGATAATTCCACACTATCTTGTCCGCCGTCAACCCCTCCAAGTACTCCTTCCAAGCTCTTATTCCTTCGGGAAAGTTTTGGTTCTCCATCCTCTTCTCATGGCCCTTGATATAATCATTCCACTCGACTCGAAAATCCACAACAAATGGATGGTAATGAATATGCTCGAGCATCCATAACTGCAATAGAATGTTGCATCCTTCAAAATAGTCCGCTCCATTTTTGCACATCGTCAGGGCCCGATAAAGCGGTAATAAATGCAGCCAGATTGGTGCTGATTTTTCCTCCTCTCTTTGGAAATACCATGATTCCCAAAAAAGCCACTATGAATGCTTCAGAACTGTGCTTTTTCCAGGTTTGGTAGCATCCCCCGTTGTTAAGTTCTGATTTAAACAACTCGAATCCCCTTTCTTGACCATATCTTTCGTACAAAAATTCTAGACGAACCTATCCATTTTCTAGGCAGCCTCCTATGTTCTTCTTTTTTATGTGGAATAGCTCGAAAAATCTTTCGGAAGTGACATGCTTCGGTATCATGGGTTCTTCTCGGTGAAGGTTCTTTCCCTTTCCAATAAACGCCCCTATTTCCTCCAGTGTGGGAGTAAGCTCAATGTCGTAGAATCGGAATACGTTGTTTGAAGGATCCCAAAACTGTACCAAAGATTCTATCACGTCTCTTCGTGGTTCAACATTCAACAGACTCCTTAAAAATCCCAAGTGTTTATATACTTCTCCCTGTTCATAGTCAGTCATATTGTTATACCATATCCGCAATAGCTTTGGAACTTTCTCCAACACCATGAAATGGGGTACTTCATCATCCCTCGGCCTCTTGCCACTCCTTCCAACTGAGTTCATATTTCCCTATAGGATAATGATGGCAAATAAGAATTCTATTCTAAACCTCCTAAAGTAGGATAAAAATAATGTTCGAAAGAAGTTGACGAGATGACACGGAATAAGATTTCAAAATGAGCATGAGAAAATAATAACTGACAAAACAGGAAGTATCCAAGTCTTCTCAAACATCCTAGAGTAGAGACAATAATTTGATGACGTTTGAACCAGACAGATCAGAAATAATTAAATTATTAAAATAAAATAGTGGACCAAGTTATTTAAAATGTTTGACAAAAATGGGCTCTATGATATTCCTGAGAAAGATTTTAAAACCA
>NW_025843618.1:0-5421 GCF_002878395.1 Capsicum annuum | reverse complement strand
TGCAGCAGTTCAGCTGTCATTTATTATGTGTTCAGCTGTAGTTTCTTGAATTTATGCATTCTATGTTGCATTTGGAGTAAGAAACGATGTGGTGATGAGTCTAACGAATGGTTTCATCTGTATGCTCTATTCCCTATCTAATCTTGGCATATCTAGCGTCATTCGAGGATGAATGTTTCTAGGGGGGATGATGTAATACCCCAAATGTGTTGGGTTCTATCTTTTAGAATGAATTATAAATTTTTCGTGCAGAATGTCTTAGATTATGACCCACCATTACGTACAGTATCAAATAAGATTTTCAACGATATGTGGATCATCCAAAACGGACACCCGAGCGACGAGTTATGAACATTCTGGATCGAACCGTGAATAGTAGTGAATAGAAAACGTGCAGGAAAAAAAGTACTGAGGCCTGGTGTATTTTTCCTCCAATTTTAAATGATAATAACTCCTTGTACATAATGATCCGGGTGATTTACTATATTTCAACGGAAATCTCTGTGAGTCCTCTTTCCAATGAAATTGGTTTCATCTAATTTGTCTATCGGAGCAAAAAGTTATGGTCGATCAACTTCAGCCTATCAAAAGTGAATTTTTCGGTCAACTTCAAATGATCATAACTCCTCGTACACAATGATCTGGGTGAGATACTATATATCAACGGAAAGATATGAGAGTCCTATTTCTAATGAAATTGGTTTCATCCAATTTGGATATCGGAGTAAAACGTTATAGTTGATCTACTTCAGACTATCAAAACAGTCCACCAAAGGACAGATTCGAGAATTATTTAATTTTTAGGGGCGTTTTGGTCATTTCTCCTCACCCAAAATCCGTCCAAACCCTATAGTAAAGCCTATTAGAAGCATTATATGTTTTATTTCATCAAAATCCTTCAAAAAGAAAACCCTAAGCTCCTACTTCCAACTTCAAGAACCTCCAAAGTTCACCATTAATTCTGCAAATTTATTCAAGATTCCAAGTTCCTAATTCAAGAACTTTAAGAACCTTCAAAGTTCACCATTAATTCTGCAAATTTATTCAAGATTACAAGTTCCTAGTTCAAGAACTCCAAGAACCATCATTCAAAGACACGCTTAACATCTCAAAAACGAGTATCGATCTAAAGTTCATCATTCAAGGTATGTGGGGGTTTTCAACAAGAACTCTCTTTCGTTCTTGTGCCCAAAAGTAATTTTCTTTACAAAGACATGATTTTTATTTGATTTTTTACGAATTTGAAGCATGAACCCATATCTTATGATTATTGTTATGAAATCTTGATGTTTATAATTTTGAAAGATGAATTTACATGTGTGGAGATATAAAGCATGAATCTTGAACGATATTTATCATGATTTTGAAATTTGGGTCATGAATCCCCATTGAAAATTGTGTTTTTTTAGAAAGTATGTCTTATAAGCATGTTGATGTTGAATCTTTGAGATATTTTGAATGATTTGCCCTTTTGGTCTTAATGGAGTTGCTTTGAACTCTAGTGTGAAAGAAATACACAACGTGATTGATTTTGATAGATAGGAAGCATGATGGCTCCCGATGTATATTTATATATTACTGAAATTGTTTTGTTGTAGATTGTCTTTGAAATGATCTGAGCTAAGTCCGGGAGAAATCTTTAGCACCGAGTGGGAGGTATAAAGTGACCTTAATTCTCTAGAACTACATGCCCCCGTAGGAGTGAGACTGATTTATATAGTGATCACTAGTTTGTGTGGATTTGATATCGATAGTCCTACTCCTATGGCAAGGATAGGACGGCTCGCCCCAACGTGGGTTGTAAGTTGGACTCCATGTAGCTAACATGGTTTATGTCGGTTATAGAATCTCCCAGTGTGTGTGTGTTTCCTTGTGTCTATGGTGAATGGTGAAGTGATTTGAAAGTAGAATTGTGAAAGTTATTCTTTCGAAAGATTTAAATGATATTTACATTATGAGAATTGATGTTCTTGATGAACTGAAAGTGATTGACAAATTATATGATGACTCAGATGTGTTATTGTACTTATTTCATCCTCTCATGATTATGATGATTTTATTCGGGCTATGTGAGTCTTTCATACATCCTTCATATTTCTTATAAATATTTATGATGATGATGTTTATACAACTGCATACACCCCCATATACTCGGTTCCTTTCCATGGTACTGACCCACATCTTTGGATGTGGGCTGCATTTTCTCGGAATGTAGGTTTAGGTGCTCAATTCCAGGTTCGACAGTGATTCTTCAGGCACGTTGTTCTACATCCTCTGTTGTGGTGAGTCCTCATGTTCCGAGGACGTGATGTCTGATGTTGGTTTGACGGAATTGTTTACATTTGATAACTGAGTATGAGTTCTAAATGGCTCGCTAGTTTTATTGATTTTCTTAGAGGCTTGTCAGACTAGTATAGATGTTGGGAGTTGACTAATAAGTCGTATTTTGTTATCTTTCTGAAATTCTTTTATTCTTGGATGATGATTACTCTGTTGATATTTGAGGGTTATTTATGGAATCCCCGTTGATTTGTGTTGAACTGAATGAAAATGGATCAAAGGGTTAGCTTAGGGCTACTCGTAGCCTCAAGCACCGTGTGACGCTCCGGGACCCATTTTTCGGGGCGTTACAGAGGATCACTAAAAGGTTAAAACATAAGACCCTGAAGCATGAGAAGATTTTTATACGGGACAGAGCACACTATAAAGAGTGAGTACATGCGTCATGAGTTGGATGACCTCAACTAGAGTTCCTAACATAAGGAATGTGATTCCGACTACTTGAATGAGCTAGAACTCATTATCTTGGAACTGGAAGAGTACGTGACTCTCTATCATATACAAGAATCGCGAACTATGATCACAAAACTGAAACGTAAAGCTTGAGTAGGCATTGGGATCCCTGAAAATTACTAAGATAAGAATGGGTTGAGTCTCACCCTCACTTTCTAACGTTCTATATCATCATGACATCACTACTAGAATCTGAGAGCCTGACTTGGTTATTCGTTCTATCATCTCCCCCTTGGCTTTAAGCCATCATATTAAGTTCAAGAGATCCCTTATTACTAGACTCTAAGCTGAACTACACTCACCGCACTCTGAGGTCTGGAATACAACAATACACATAATTAAATAGAAATTTAACCCGAAAGACCACACATGAAAGTGGAAAGCCCACTGCTAATACTACCTTCTGAGATACACTCTATATTTCGATAGCCTCAATAGTCATAGTATGATGCTTGCACACTTATTTCTATCGGTTCAACCTTCAAATCTCAAACTTAGATTTCTAACACTTAACATGGATATCACCGAGCCTTTGATGAACCATACCACTTTCATCATAGCCTACCAATATCGCGACTCCAAAATTATATCTCATTACTATGAGAATCAAGATCATATAAAAGAGCCCAACACTATTAATATCATGCCACTATTTCGACATCCACATTCTACATTAAATTCAAGCCAATAGTCTAGCATCAATCATCTACCATCAATGAAGAAGGCAACATAATATACTAGTCCGTCAAATCTGAACATTCTATCCAAATACCTCACAAATCTACTACATACCTTCTCACAAGTAGTACTAGTTTACAACTACCAATAATTCAAAAACATGGTCATAAATATGAAAAGAAACAATAAAGGGGAAATAAAGTTCCCCCAAAATCAATCAACCTCTAAACAACTGTCTGCGAAAATCTCTAAAAAATAACTGAGTCAAGTAACTGTATATAAACTGGGACAAGGACCCCAGTAGACTCCAAAACTAAAAATAAGATAAAAGGACTACAGGACATAAGACCTTCCGAAACATATAAGGCTCACCAATTGTCTCTACAACTCTGTCTAAATGATCTACTGATTCTCTTGACCCCTAGACTGGGCCTCTGAACTTGAGAGGTTGGAGAGGGGAGGGGGTCAGCACAAAAGTACTGGCACACAGAGATATCAAACCAAAACATAATATTTTTACAAAATATAGTTGAGAGCCATTATAAAGCAATTTCATATCAAATCATTTGAAAACACATGGGCATAATGCAACAGTTTCTCAACAACAATGAAATGCAACTGAGCTAGGTGGAATACCCTACATAATTTACACCAACTGTAAAACCTCGGTTGCCGTTGGGATAAAAGTATAAGTGGGGGAGAGACACACAAGACCACGAAGCATGGTTTCTCGACCCAATGGTAGTGCCCAAGATCACTTAGCTCGGGCTCCTACCTATAGTCCCAATTTGGGAATGACATAAAGTCAAGTACACAAGATCACTTAGCCTGGTACTAAATTCCCGTGTCGGCAAACACGGTTTCCAGCGATGAGCCCTTACACTCAAACGCCTTCTTCGGGGATCCACCTATCTCATGTTAAATCAATGCATTCAAACTTCATTTAAGTCAATCACGTATCATATTCTGTAGGATATCATCATACCCGACTTGCAAGTCATCAATATCACATCCACATATGCATAATCATGTAAAAACTAAGGTGCTTCATCATTTACAAGTGGTGAACAATAATTATTTCAAATTCATGCTCTCTTTTGTTGGTCACAATATGATATGGGGTATCAAGACATTATCATTGGAATTTGAAAGCAATTTATTATTCATATTTATCAAACTTCCATGGAAAATCTCAAATCACATATGCATGATTTCTACCATTAAAGTATATAGGCAAACAATTCTCATGACATAAAGAAAAGTGACTTAGAAATCATATTGAAAGCAAGTTATTAGCATTTGATTGAAAATCCCCATTTAAAAGCATACATGTTCACAAAAACTACACCAAAACCCCACGTACCTCTATTTCCGAAAATACTAGATGTTTCTTGAAGCTCGCGGATTGGTGATTCCGAATATGTAATTATCTTCGAAAACCTACGGTCGAATCTTGAACTATTTGGGTTTTTATTTTGAAACTCTAAGGAGTGTTCTTGAGCAATTTTGATGAATGAAGGTGTATTTTGGTGTTGGAGGGATTAAATCCCGTGTTGGTGGCATATATAGGGGTGAAGGATGACCAAAATACCCCTAAGGAACAATTAAGGTCAAATCTGTCCCTCAGTTGACAGTTTGATAGTCTGGAGTAAATCGATTATAACTTTTTACTCATATAATAAAATTGGATTAAACCAACTGAATTTAAAATAGGACTCAAAGAGCTTTCGTTTGATATATTATATCTCACACAGTTCATTATATACAGGGAGTTATGATTGTTTGAAGTTGACCCTGAAATGCCTTATGCGTTCCAAAAAAACTCCGAAACTTATCCGAGATGAACTATGAGCTTTTTCGATCATAACGCAACTTGAAAATCTAAAAACGGATGTCAGGAAGGTTGAAAAGTTTTATCCCGAAGATTGCCAGCTAAAATGACTTAGTCTC
>NW_025843617.1:0-1572 GCF_002878395.1 Capsicum annuum | reverse complement strand
ATACAAACATTCCAATCAATTCTCTACAGAAGATCCCAAAGAAGCAATTCAAAATCATGGCACCTTCTTAATTTAAGCAATTAAAAATTGCATGATGTTGCAGAATGATTCTTCCGTCGAGTTCTGGCTAGATAACTTGCCAAGAATATCTGGAAGTCGGTTATAAATTGGATTGCTCCCTGTAAACATTAAGTTCAAAGAGAAAAAAAAATGTATTATTTGATGTGTGTGTACAGTCAAAAACATGCAACAGCAGAAGAAAAAAGCTCAACAGTAGAAAGACTAGAAAGAGATAAGATAGATTGACTTCTTTATTACTAACCGATGAAAGAAAAGTTTGGTAGATATGTTACCTTTCTTTGACAACTCATGAAAGAAAAGTTTGGCAAGATTTGAAATTCTATCATCTGCATCTTCCAGGCAGATGGCCGATTCATTTATATAACCTTTCACCTAGAAATGATTCAGACAAATCAAGATGCTAAAAATCTACCACAAGAAAGCTACATACGAGTGTATGATAATCCAGTCAAACCTTCATCATGTCATTCAGTATCAGATGATAAAGAGATAGAGATAGAGCGGTTGCTTACAACAGTCACTAGGCTTAGAACACGACTAACTAAACTACAACAACAATATTCCCAGTGTAATCCCATATACATACGTTACCCCTACTTAGAGATACAGAGGTTTTTTCCCATAGATCCTCTACCTAAAGCATGACTAACTAAATTGTGTATAAACATTACAGGTAGTCAACAAAGTTAAGCATAGTTTTATAATATCTCACAACTCCAATTCAACATCAATTGAACATGAAAGGAGGAGGTACATAAAAGCAGAAGCTAAACTACTCACTTGTTTGTCATTGATAATATGGTTTTGGGCTATAACAGTGTCTACAAGTTTGTCATTGATAATATGGTTTTTGGCTATAATATTGTCTACAATGGTTGGATCTGCATAAGTGATGAACCCAGAACCTCTTGGTCTACCTGTATGCCTTTTTTTCATAACCACCAAGTCTATTATCTCTCCATACCTCTCAAAGTACTTAACAAATTGTTCTACCAAAATCCAATTTTCATTAACACTCATCAGTAAATCAAAAACCCACTACAAAAAAAAAATACTAATAACACATTAAAACAGTGAAGAAGAAGAGCAAAGTAACAACTTTGTTTAAACGAAATGAAAGATTAAGAATGTTGTTACCTGACGACCGAAACTATGTCTTTTGTGTTGTTATCTCATTTCTCAGCAACAACAAACCGTACAACTTCCGATAAACTCGGTATGAGTGCGACAAGTGCTGCAGGGCCTGATGGATATTCTGGTATGTTTTTTCATAGTTGCTGGGATATTATTCAAAATGATATTAAGAACTATGGTCAGGATTTCTTTAGGGGGAAGAACTTGTCTAAGTTTTATTCACATACATGCCTGATTCTTATTCCTAAAATTGATTCGCCTTCTAATTTTTTTGAACTTAGACCTATTAGTTTGAGTAATTTCACTTGTAAAATTATTTCCAAAATTCTTGCTAATAGGCTTAATCCCCTGTTGGGT
>NW_025843616.1:0-2094 GCF_002878395.1 Capsicum annuum | reverse complement strand
AAAATCTAATAGGAAAATTAAAATGGATAGACGAAACCTTAAAAAATCTAGAAAAAAGCAAAGATAAAAGTTTAGATAGTTTAAAAAATTCATTAAAAAAAAACAAGAAGAAATAGTTAGTAGCATAAATAACCTTAAACAAGATATTAAATATAGTACAAATAGAATAGATTATTATACATTTACTTTAGAATAAAATGATAAACTACGAATATCTAAAATATTGGAAACAAGAAACAGAAGAAATAAGATTAACAGAAAACCTTATAAAAACAAATTTAATTGAATACTTTAAAACAAAAGATATAGAATATTTAGAATATCTTAAAAATAATATAGAAGATTTACAAAAACTAAGAGAAAAAACTAAAGAATATTGTAGCAAAACATTTAATCAACTACCATTTAATCACCCCCCAAAATATGAATATCAGTAAAATTGAATATATATGCAAAAATATATACGTTTTATGTATTATTAATAAAAAACTTATCGTGCCTAATCCGCACCCTGTCCAAATGGTATTAAAACCTATGCTGTTTAAAGTTACGGAAGTAGTATATATTTGTATTTATAATCATTTGATAAAACTAAATTTAGATATTCCCCAAAATATTATTTAGATGAATAAAGTACAAAAATTACCAAAATATAAGGAATTAAAGCAAATAATATCTAAAAAACGTAAAGAATCAAAAATAACAATAGAAAGACTACAATATAACATAATTGTCAGAGCTAGTAAAAACTCAATAAATGCACAAAAAAAAGAAATAACAAATTTAGAATCGACAATTGATAGTCTAGAATATACATACCAACATGATCTATTAAAAATTAAATAAAAATGAACAAAGAAGAATTAATAATAGATGAAAAAATATATGAAAACCATGAAGGATTAAAAATACAAATAATATTTTCTAATCTAGGAAGAAGGTATAAGAAAATAGGTGAACATTTATATTTAATGTTAAAAAAAGAATTAAAATTAGAAGATAAATTGACAGTTATGGTAAGAATAGAAAAAGAAAATGAAGAAATAGAAAGAAAAACGGAAATAGAAAAAATAAAACAACAAACTACAGAAGAAATACGAAAAATAGAAGAAACTAAAAACAGTAGGATTGTTGAATTAGAAAGAGAACTACAAATGCTAAAAGATTTGTATGAAAAAAGACAGAAAGAAAAAGAAGAAAAAGATAAAAAACAAAAATTATTAAATGAGATAAATCAATTTAAAAAAAATTAGAAATAAGAAATAAAGAAATAGAAAACAGGGAATTAGAAATAAATACAATAGTTGTTGAAGAAACAGATAATTATGATTCGGAAGATAGTGAAACATATATAGAAATTTTAACAAATACAAAAAATTTAGAAATCAATGAAAAACAAGAAGTAATTAATAAAGAAAACTTAGAAAATAGAAACACAGAAATAAATACTCTTGATAAAAAAGAAGATGAAAATATAATACCTAGAACATCAGAAATAAGAAAACCTACATATTATAAGAATAAATTTAAAAGATATAATCTAAAAGATGAATATGACAAATGGACACCAAAACAAATAGTTAATAAAAATTATAACGTTTTAGACTTAGATTGTGTAATAGATACAGAAAAAATAATACAATTATGGATAGGATATATGACAAAACAATTATTAGATAATAATATAAACGTAACAGATGCACCAAAATATATAGAAAGAACACTAATAGGAACAATGAAATATGGTTTTCAAACTTAACTGAAAATAGCAAGAAGGTATTAAGAAATAATAAACCTACAGAAGGAACATCATCAACAACTACAACTAAATTAACACCTATAGAATAATTAAAAAAACATGAAATAGCTATAAAAGACGAATTTAGCATCATAACAACAACAGAAGAAGAACAAAATGAAGAGAAAGACACAAATAGGAATTTAATGTTAAAATTAGCAATATATAATATGTGTTACATAGATGAGTATACTTGCGCATTTAAAGAATATTATTATAAAGGAACATATAATTTAGAAAAAAGTAAAAAAATAAGAAAATTATATTTTAACAAATTACCTGAACCATTTAGTTCA
>NW_025843615.1:0-2830 GCF_002878395.1 Capsicum annuum | reverse complement strand
CGTTTGAATTAAAGCAATAATTTTGTTAGTGTGATCAAAAATTATTGCTTTAATTCAAACGCCACAAGCTTTATACTTATATATGTTTATATGTATATATATATATATATAAAACTTTATTACCCGATTATCTTAACAGAAACTTGGATGAAATTTGACAAACAAGATTAAAGAAGCAGAGCAGTCTGTAATTCAATTTAACAGATCGAGGACAAATACACATCTTAGTCTACAAGAAATTAATCATTAGAATAGTCTAATAAACAAAACTAATACATATAGAGACAGAAGATACAATAGTGTGATTTTCTAGAAAACCCATTTCTCAATCAATCGAAAATCCATTATTCCTCAATATAAAAAGATCATTAATCTTTGATTTTGTTACTTTGTTCTTCTTCTTCTTCATCTTTTTAAATCAATTACCCATTAGTAAAAAGGGGCAGAGGGGGGCTAGGCCTGACCTCGATACAACACACAACCATTAGTGATATCAATAATAAGTGATATCACCCCACCAGAAGGTATAAACAATTATATTGCCTTCTGGTACATACATAAATCTATGCTAGCTAAATAAGAAGTTGGATTTTTCATATTTACATCTAAGACTAGGCATCATCCATTTATCTAATTGGATGCAGCCTCTAGCCTATCTAGGAAAATGAGAAAGGGACTGGGTGATAAGAATCTGCATAGAGGTGGAAGCCAATTTGGCTAACCAGTCAGCAACTTGATTCCCCTCCCGAAAACAGTGAGTTACTTGAATCCCAATTCTATTCTTGATACTTTTGATATTGTCCATAACTTTTTTCAGCTTCATATTAGTGAGTAGATTGTTGTTCAGTTTGTTGGTTATGATTGTGGAGTCTAGTTTGAGAGTGAAATTAGTGTATCCTTGATATTCACAACGCCTCTGCCATATTACTGCTACTACAACGGAACGAAACGGAAAATGCCATAACCATATCGCCTCGACTATTCCATACAATTTCACAAATACCAGCCTTACCACTTTTATGTAAGTAACTACCGGTATTGATTTTTAATACAGTCAGCTTGTGGGAAGCTCCAAGTAACCTGATGTAACTTTTGAAATGGCCTGAGCTTCTTTATTGTGAGACATAGAGTTGGCCAGTGATTGATGTCTTACAAGTCTTTAAAATATTTTATCAATACAGATTTGATATGACCAAAAGCTTGATAAATCATTTTACTGTAGCAGAAGTGTCCTTGGCCTCCAAATTTACAAGAACACCATTGTTTCCAAATTTCCCAACAAATGATACTAGGAGTGATCTTGAATAAAATTTTATGGATATCATTCTCTAGTCTTACACTCCACCAAGTGTTAAAGATGTCGACAATTGCTTGATTTACATGTTGAATTCGATTTCCCATGCTATTCCATATGTGCTTTGCTGCGTCACCTTGCCAAAAACATGATGCATAGTATCATTTTATACAATCCTACAACAAAAACAATCACTTTGGGAGTTAATATTGAATTTAATGATGATGTCATTAAAAGGTAATCTCTTTTTAAATATCCTTCACGCCAGAAAAGAGATATTAAAAGGAACTCTATTATGCCAAAGATTATTCAGGAAATCATTTTTGGGTCTTTGATTCCTAACAATCAGCCAGGCAGAATTATTAGTGAAAATACCATTCTTAGAGGGATTCCATATGGGGTAGTCAAGTTCGTTGTAATTACCAATTACAACATTAGAAATCAGGTTCATAATGTAATTAGCAATAACCGTACTTAACTTTTCAAAGTTCCAGGTACCATTCTGAATAAAAGAGTTGATAAGAATTTTAGGAGACTTACCTGGGCCCTGGCATAGCTTGGCGAAGGTACCTAAACCTGTCCAGTTGTCCCACCAAAAGCTGGAATTTCCTTCTTGAACTTTCCATATAATGTGAGGTTCTGCTTGTGCTTTTATCTTCATCAGGCTTTTCCAATTGTGAGTCAGCTGACCAAGGAACTTTGCTCACTGGATGTGATCTCTTGCGATATTTCTTCATTAAAAAATCAGCCCAAAGAGATGATTGGGTCCTGAGCCTCCACCATCTTTTAAGTATCAATGAATTGGACATATCATGCATGCTTCTTATTCCAACGCCCCCTTCATCTTTCGGAAAACATAGATTTTACAACTTACTCCAATGATACTTATTTCTACCATCACTAGTTCCTCAAAGAAAATTAGCAAAATACATCTCGATAAGGCAGATGGTACCCTTAGGCGGGTTGAGGGCAGAGAGAGTATAAATAGGTATGGATTGCAGGACATGCTTAATAAGTGTAATTTTTCCACCATCAGAAAGCTTGCTACTTTGCCATCCATTTAGCCTATTAACAATTTTAGCAAGCATACTATCAAAATAGCTGAGATTTTTCTTTCCACTATATATTGGACAACACAAATAATTGAAACGAAATTTTTTATCCATATATCCAGTCATTCTTCTCATTCTGTTAATCCTATGAGGAGAAGTATTTGGAGCGATTACGAAAAAGCTCGTCATTATTCACTTTTTGATCAGAGGCTTTTTCGTACCTCCTGATTTGATGCTTAATGAGTTTGATCGTCTTGTTGTTACCCCCGCAAAAAATCACTATATCATCAGCATAAGCTAGATGATTAATGATACGGCCATAGTGATTCATGCTGAAAGGAGTAAAATTCTCATCGGAGTTGAGATTGTTCAACATTATAGATAAAATCTCAGAGCCAATAATGAAGAGAGAAGGAGAGAGGGGAAAACCTTGTTTAAGGCCATGGGAGGAGCTAAAAAACCCCACCCTAGTTCCATTAATGAG
>NW_025843614.1:0-2129 GCF_002878395.1 Capsicum annuum | reverse complement strand
GCCATCTCTATTTGCGCACATTGGAGAAAGTGCTCTGCTAGTGAAATTGGTCCATTGACACCTATAATTGTTTCAACCAAGGCCGAACACTCTTCTCGAATTTTTGGATGCACTCTTGGAGCTATCTCAGATATCTCGAGTAAGGAGACGGGATAGGTTTGATAGTTAGAGTTCTATTTCTAGGAAGGAAGAGACTATCTGGAAGCTCACTCTCGGCCAGGCTCAAAGCAGAGGGTAGAACGTAATATCTCTTGTTGGTTCAGCTCATCAAGCTATTACAAAAGAGTCCTCAAAGAAAGAAATCAGCAAGACAGTCTGCGCATAGCATACTCTCTCAGTTCTTCCCCTTTTACGACCGGTCAAAGGGGAATGGGCTAACTCGAAATGGACCAATTAAAGAAAAGGGTCAAGATATGGTGCTGCGGTCAGAACAAGGAATCTTTTCTAGGAGGGTAGGGAAGGAATATCTCAATAGTTAACAGAAAGGAATAGGCGAGGAAAGAAGTGTTGTTTGCAAGCGAACCCAATAATGCCACGAGGCGGAGAGCCTTTCGATGAAGCCTGCACCCACTGGGAAAAAGGAATAATATACCTTGCCAGAGTTTCCCCATAAGGGGTCTTAAAAAACATAAGAAAAATCTTCACCGACTGCTTTATCCACAAGAATGTCATAAAGGTTCTCTCCGGTCTTCCTTGAAAAGACAGCTTTAGAGCGCAAGTCAAACTCATGATAGGCGAGCAATCACGTGCACATGGTTTAACGGTTTGCTGTGCTCTGTGATATTATTCTTCTCCAAGACCCGATGCTTCATCTGCTTCTTTAGCTTAGTAGGACTTCAAACACGCTATTGCATGAAAGATTTCCCCATTTCATTACACGGATCCGTCAGAGTAAGCGATTAAGGCCAAGGGCGGAAGAAATGGGGAAATGCCTCCGCCAGGGAGGTATAGAGCTTCGTCAATCCCTGGGCTTGGCCAAAGACGGTAAACAAGCCTAGTCCCTAAATCCCTTGTATAGGTATGCAATTTCAGAAAGCACAACAATTGAAATAGGTAGTCCGTATTGGTATTAGATCTATTCCCATGTTCTTATCTTTCCATTTTTTTGACCCATTTCTTGGGTAAAGTCTCCCAACTATATTTGAAAATGAATTGGTTATCCATTTTTAAATATTGGATTTTTCGTTATTTAAATCTCCTGTCTTCGTCACTTATAGTTATTTATCATTCAATGAATGACTGATAAAGGATCCATTGATATTAATCTAATCCGGTCACCCCCTATTAGTAAGCTCTGCTTCTGACTCACGATTTCCGGCGTGGCCTCTCTTGCTACTACCTCTATGGGCATTGCCATCCCATCGCTTCACTTATAACTCTCTGGGCAACTTCGGCTGCATCTTCCCTGCTCGCTGCGCGGCACTAAAGCGATTTCCTAAAGGCCAGTGTAAGGAGAGAGAATTTCATTTATGGAAGACATTCTCGATGAAGAAGGTGAATGGGGAGGCGTTGGAATAATGGAATTAGAGGGTATCCCCAAAGTATTGGGGGGAGAGGGGGACAAGGGGGGGAAGTTTATCGAGTTATACAATGGGCAGCCGACAATCGATTCGGTAACCTTCTTCCGGCATCTCAGAACTCGAGAATCAACTAATGCCCTGTTCAGGTATCTCGATTGAAATCCTTCTAAATGGTATTTTCCGTCGGATATAGGGACTCTTTATTTCATCTTCGGTGCCATTGCTGGAGTGATGGGCACATGCTTCTCAGTACTGATTCGTATGGAATTAGCACGACCCAGCGATCAAATTCTTGGTGGGAATCATCAACTTTATAATGTTTTAATAATGGCTCACGCTTTTTTAATGATCTTTTTTATGGTTATGCGCTTATTTCAACAAAAGAAGCACGGGCTTCTTTGCAAGAAGAACTTTTTTTGTCTTGGTTCCATGTCAAATGGACCTTTTTTTTCCGATATGTGTTCCCACCAGGGATGAAATATTCTCAATGCACGATTCAGAGAAGGCTGATTGCTAACCTCAGAACCCTCACTATCTTCAATAAATTTACTATTGAAGATAGTGTACGAAAAGAACTAGAATATTCCAACAACGAATTAGAAAAGCTTA
>NW_025843613.1:0-2273 GCF_002878395.1 Capsicum annuum | reverse complement strand
TAGCACACCGATTTGGCTCGAAAAATTCCCTATTCGCGTCGCTTCGCTAATTTTTCCACCCAAATGACCACAAAAATTTAAATGAACTACACTGGGACGATCCCCAACCTCCCTGGCATGCTCCGATCGATTTTTGGCCAACAACATACCCGGACCCAGGGGCCATCCCCAAAACTGTGGTCTATAGAACATCGATTTGGCCCAAAAATGCCCCTTTCGTGTTGTTTTACCCGTTTGTCCGCCTAAATTGCTAAGAAAATTTAAACGGACCACACTGGGATGATCCCCAACCTCCCTGGCACGCTCCGATCGATTTTTAACCCATAGCACGCGCGCACCTCGGGCCCATCCCCAAAGGGGTGGGGTTTAGCAAACTGATTTGGCCTGAAAAATTCCCCGTTCACGCCATTTTGCCCGTTTGTCCACCCAAATGGCCACGAAAATTTAAATGGACCACACTGGAAAGATCCTCAACCTCGCTGGCATGCCCCAATTGATATTCGTCCCACAGCACGCCCAGACCCCAGACTCAACCCCAAAACCGTGGGCTATAGCATACTAATTTTGCCCAAAAATACCCCGTTTCCGCCGTTTGACCCGTTTGTCTACCCAAATGGACACAAAAATTTCAACGGATGACACTGCGACAATCCCTAACCTCCCTTGCATGCCTCGGTCAATTTTCAGCCAACAACACGATCGGACCTTGGGCCCACCCCCAAAATCGAGGCTATAGCACACCGATTTGGCCCAAAAATACCTCGTTCACGCCGTTTTGCCTGTTTGTCCGCGTAAATGGCCATAAAAATTTAAACGGACCACACTCGAACGATCACCAACTTTCTGGACATGCCTCGGTCGATTTTCAACCCACAACACGCCCGAACCGCTGGCCCACCCCTGAAACCGTGGGCTATAGCACACCGATTTGGCCCGAAAATGCCCCGTTCGTGTCATTTCGCCCGTTTGTCCTCCCAAATGGCCACAAAAATTTAAACGATCCATACTGGGACGATCCCCAACTTCCCTAGCATGCCCCGATTAATTTTTAGCGCACAAAATGCCCGAACCTCGGGCCCACCCCAAAATCGTAGTCTATAGCACACTGATTTGGCCTAAAAATCTTCGTTGGTGCCGTTTCACCCGTTTGTCCACCAAAATGGCAACGAATAATTAAACAAACCATACTGGGATGATCCCCAACCACCCTAGCATGCCTCGGTCAATTTTGGACCACAATATGCCTAGACCTTGAGCCCACCACCAAAACCGTGGGCTATAGCACACCGATTTATCCTAAAAATGCCTCATTCACGCCGTTTCGCCTGTTTGTCCACCCAAATGGCCATGAAAATTTAAAAGAACTATACTGGGACGATTCTCAAGCTCCATGGCACGCCCCAGTCGATTTTTGACCCATAGCACGCCCGGAAACCGGGTACACCCCCAAAACCATGGGCTGTAGCACACTGATTTAGCTCGAGAAAGCTCCATTCGTGCCATTTTGCCCGTTTGTCTACCCAAATAGCCACGAAAATTTAAACGAACCATACTAGGATGATCCCCAACCTCCCTGACACACCCCGGTCGATTTTCGGACCACAGCACGCCCGAACTCTGGGCCCATCCCCAAAATCCTGGGATATAACACACCGATTTATTCCAAAACTGCCCCATTCGCGCCATTTTGCTCGTTTGTCCACCCAAATGGCCACAAAAAATTAAACGAACCACACTGAGACGATCCCCAACTTCCCTGGCACATCCTGATCAATTTTTAGCCCACAGTACGCCCGAACCCTGGGCCCACCCCTAAAACCGTGGGCTATACCACACCAAATTTTCATAAAAATGCCCCATTTACGCTGTTTTACCCGTTTGTCCACCCAATAACCACGAATAATTAAATGGACCATACTGGGATGATCCCCAACCTCCCTAGCACGCCCCACTCAATTTTTTGGCCCACAGCATGCCCGAACACTGGGCCCACCCCTGAAACCCATTGACTAGAACACGCCGATATAGCCCAAAAATGCCCTGTTCGCGTCGTTTTGCCCGTTTGTCAACCCAAATGGCCACGAAAATTTAAAAGGACTACACTGGGACAATCCCCAACATTCTTGGCACGCCCCGATCAATTTTTGGCCTACAGCACGCCCGGACCCCAGGCCGACCCCCATAATCGTGGGCTATAGCACACCGATTTGGCTCGAAAATATCCCATTCGCACCGTTTCGCCAGTTTTTCTACCCAAATGGCCACAAAAATTT
>NW_025843612.1:0-3530 GCF_002878395.1 Capsicum annuum | reverse complement strand
AGGCTGGTGTAAGGTGGTTGACTGGATTGTTTAATGAAATCTTCAGGACGGCAAAGATGCCCGAGGCGTGGAGGTGGAGTACCATGGTCCCTCTCTATAAGCATAAGGGGGCCAAAAATTGATCGGGGCATGCCAGGGAGGTTGGGGATCGTCCCAGCGTGGTCCGTTTAATTTTTTGTGGCCATTTGGGTGGACAAACGGGCGAAACGATGTGAACGGGGCATTTTTTGGATAAATCGATGTGTTATAGCCCATGGTTTTGGGGATGGACCCAGGGTCCGGGCGTGCTGTATGTTGAAAATCGATCGGGGCGTGCCAGGGAGGTTGTGGATCGTCCCAGTTTGGTCTGTTTAATTTTTCGTGGCCATTTGGAAGGACAAACGAGTGAAATGGCGCGAACGAGGCACTTTCAGGCCAAATTGTTGTATTGTAGCCAACGATTTCGGGGGTGGACCCGGGGTCCAAGCGTGCTGTGTGCCAAAAATTGATCGAGGCGTGCCAAGGAGGTTGGGATCATCCCTATGTGGTCCGTTTAAATTTTTATGGCCATTTGGGTGGACAAACGGGCGAAACGGCACGAACGAGGCATTTTTAGGCAAAATCGTTGGGCTATTTCCCACAATTTTGGGGGTTGGCTCGGGGTTCGGGCGTGCTGTGGGCCAAAAATTGATCGGGGCGTGCCAGGGCAGTTGGGGATCGTCCTCGTATGGTCTGTTTAATTTTTCGTGGCCATTTGGGTGGACAAACGGACGGAACGGCACGAACGAGGAATTTTTGGGCCAAATCGGTGTGCTATAGCCCACGGTTTTGGGGGTGGGCCTGGGGTTCGAGCGTGCTGTGGGCCAAAAATCGATCGGGACTTGCCACGGAGGTTAGGAATCGTCCTAGGGTTGTCCGTTTAATTTTTTGTGGCCATTTGGGTGGACAAACAGGCAAAACGGCACGAACGGGGTAGTTTTGGGCCAAATCGGTGTGCTATAGCCCACAGTTTTGGGATTGGGACCAGGATCCGGGCGTGTTGTGGGCAAAAATCGACTTGGGCGTGCAAGGGAGGTTGGGGATCATCTCAGTGTGGTCCGTTTAATTTTTTTTGGCCATTTAGGTGAACAAACGAGCAAAACGACGCGAATGAGGCATTTTTAGGCCAAATTGATTTGCTCTAGTCCATGGCTTCGGGGGTGGGCCCGGGGTTCGAGCGCGCTGTGGGCCAAAAATCAATCGAGGCATGCCACGAAGGTTAGGAATCGTCCTAGTGTTGTCCGTTTAATTTTCCTGGCCATTTGGGTGGACAAACAGGCAAAACGGCACGAACGGGGTGGTTTTAGGCTAAATTGGTGTGCAATAGCCCACAGTTTCGAGGTTAGGATCAGGATCCGGGGGTGTTGTGGGCCGAAAATTGACTTGGGCATGCAAGGGAGGTTGGGGATCATCTCAGTATGGTCCGTTTAATTTTTTTTGGCCATTTGGGTGGACAAACGGGCGAAACGACGCGAACGGGGCATTTTTGGGCCAAATCGATTTGCTCTAGTCCATGGTTTCGGGGGTGGGCCCGGGGTCCGAGCGTGCTGTGGGTCGAAAATCGGTTGAGGCGTGTCAGGGAAGTTGGGGATCGTTCCAATATGGTTCGTTTAATTTTTTGTGGCCATTTAGGTGGACAAACGGGTGAAACAGTGCGAATGGGGTGTTTTCGGGCTAAATTGGTGTGCTATAGCCCACGGTTTCGAGGGTGAGCTCGGGGTCCGGGCGTGCTGTGGGCCGAAAATCGATTGGGGCGTGCCAGGGAGGTTGGGGATCGTCCCAGTATGGTCCGTTTAATTTTTTGTGGTCATTTGGATGGACAAATGGGCGAAACAGTGCGAACGGGGTGTTTTAGTGCCAAATCGGTGTGCTATAGCCCACGGTTTCAGGGGTGGGCCCGGGGTTCGAACGTGCTGTGGGCCAAAAATCGATCGGGGCGTGCCAGGGAGGTTGGGGATCATCCCAGTGTGGTCCGTTTAATATTTTGTGACCATTTGGGTGGACAAACGGGCGAAACGACACGAACAGGGCATTTTCGGGCCAAATCGGTTTGCTGTAGCCCATAATTTCGGGGCTGGGCCCGGGGTCCGAACGTGCAGTGTGCCAAAAATTGATCGAGGCGTGCCAGGGAGGTGGGGATCGTCCCAGTGTGGTTCGTATAATTTTTCGTGGTCATTTAGGTGGACAAACGGGCGAAACAGCGCGAACGGGGCATTTTCAGGCCAAATCATTGTGCTATAGCCTACGATTTTGGGGGTGGGCCTGGGGTACGGGTGTGCAGTCGGTCGAAAATCGACTGGGGCATGCCAGGGAGGTTGGGGATCGTTTCAGTGTGGTCCATTTAATTTTTCATGGTCATTTAGGTGGACAAACGGGTGAAACGGCGTGAACGGAGCATTTTCAGGTCGGTGTGCTATAACCTACGATTTTGGTGGTGGGCCCGGGGTCAGGGCATGTTGTGGGCCGAAAATTGACCGGGGCGTGCCAGGGAGGTTGGGGATCGTCCTAGTGTGGTCCGTTTAATTTTTCGTGGCCATTTGGATGGACAAACCGGCGAAACGGCGCGAACGGGGCATTTTCGGGCCAAATCGGTATGCTATAGCCCACGATTTTGTGGGTGGGCCCGGGGTCCGAGCGTGCTGTGGGTCGAAAATCGATCGGGGCATGCCAGGGAGGTTGGGGATCGATTCAGTGTGGTCCGTTTTATTTTTCATGGCCATTTGGGTGGACAAAAACGGGCGAAACGGCGCGAACGGGGTATTTTCGGGCCAAAACGATGTGCTATAGCCCACGGTTTCGGGGGTGGGCCCAGGGTCCGTGCGTACTATCGGTCAAAAATCGACGGGGGCGTGCCTGGGAGGTAGGGGATCGTCCCAGTGTGGTCCGTCTAATTTTTTGTGGTCATTTGGGTGGACAAACGGGCAAAACGGGCCCGATTTCGAAAGAAAATCGCCCGGCAACCCCCGCAATTGGTTGTATAGTGGAAGTAGGTTGTCTGGTTGGGCCGTTGGGGCTATTTTTTCAATTCAAATGGGCGAAACGGTACGAACGACTCATTTTGTGCGACTTACGGTGGGTGTTAGCCCATGGTTCGGGGGTGGGCTCAAGGTCAGAGCCCAATTGTAGGCAAAAATCATCTTGCGACCCCCCGACAGACTGTGGAGTTGATTTGGGTGGCCCGACAAGGTTGTTGGGGTCATTTTGCAAGACAAAACGGGTGAAACGATGCAAATGGCCCAATTTTTTATGACTTCCGATGGGTTTTTGCTCACTGTTCGAGGGGTGGGCCTGAGGCCCGAACCCTATTTCGGTGAGAATCGCCCGACAGGCCGTGGAGTGGGTCTGGGTGGTCCGACGGAGCCATTGGGGCCATTTTGCAAGAGAAATGAGCAAACGGTCCACTTTTTGTGACTTTCGACGAGTGTTAGCCCACGATTCGAGGGCTAGACCCTCGGCCCGAATTCAATTTTTTGCGCAAAATCGCTCAACGGCCCCCCAAAGGGCTGTGGAGT
>NW_025843611.1:0-9751 GCF_002878395.1 Capsicum annuum | reverse complement strand
CTTTTAAACTTCTCCCAACAGATGACTTTTTTTCGCATCTTATAATAAAAATTCTCGGTATATTTATTCAACAATTAAAAGTTTCTTCAAATTTTTTAAATAAATATAATATGGAAAAATAGTAATTAAATAAACAAAAAGATGTAAATAAAGTTGCAAGAAGAAGACGAGAATGAAAGAGCAATAGTGAATCATATCATACAATGTCAAAAGGGGGTCAAAACAGCAATTTCAGTCGAGAAATCTAAGATATGGATATCTATCGGTTTCGATCTGAATGAAAATTTTTTAGAAAGGGGAGAGAAAAAAAAGGTTGTGATTACCCTAAAGAGGATAGAAAGAAAAAAGATGAGAGATTTAGGGCTGAAGGAGAGGACGGGAGAGATGAGATAATTCTAATTTCTAGTGTACTACCCTTAATATTAAATGACTAAACAAAGTGAGTGTATTTATTCAAATTTATATTTACAAAGCATAATTAATAAGGCTAATTTGGTAGTAAAATAAACCCCTAATTAATATTTTCTTAATGGGAGTGCCAAGTCAATATGAAGAGGAAGAAGTATAGGGGTTTCATATTCATTAATTAATATTCACTAATAATTTGAGGGGCACGCGAAAGAAAATGGGTGACATTGAAAAGATAGGACAAGACTACTCAATGAGATTTTTGAGTTATCCAAGAAATATTTTTTACCACCTTTAGTAGTACTACTACTTTATCTACTCGGACAGTAGCTTGATTTAAAATTAAAAGAAAAAAAAAAGATTTTCAAACATATATGTCGTCTGTTGCAACAGATTTAGATATCTGTTTGACAAATCCCAACAGCTCAATCATCTGTGACAACAGATGAAGATGTCATTTGATAACTAAATCAAAAACGTCATCTGTTACAACAGATATACATGGATGTTTTTGAATTTCCAACACCTCAGTCATCCGTCATAACAAATGCAAATGTCTATTTGATAATTAAATAAAAAATATCATTTGTTGCAACAGATATTGTTATTTGTTTGAAATTCTCCAACAGTTCAATTGTTTGTTGCAATGGATTTCATTACAATTGATTTTGGATGAACTAGGGATGAAAGAATGAGCTCATCATTAACTTAATATTAAGATTAATAATATTACCTACATCGATCTAGGTGGAACGAGGGATGAATGAATGAGATCACAGGGTCAATTACAAATCCAATTGAGTCGTTGTATTTGCATGGTGTTAGTATTGCGTTCATCCCGACCCGAGTCATCGATCGATCACTCTGAGTTGAAATGTGTTCTCATTAACTTAATGTTAAGATTAATAATAGTACCTACATTGATCTAGGTAGAATTAGGGATAGATAAATGAGCACAAAGGGTCAATTACAACTTCAATTAGGTTTTTTGGCAATTGCATGATGAGACGGTATTGCATTCCTCTCGACAAGAGTCATCGATCAATCACTCTGAGATGAACCGATTCGTACTACCTTGTATGTTCAACTAATACCTTAATTGAATAATCTAGGACTAAGGGTGAGTTCTCATAGGGTCAACTACAACTTCAATTAAATCTTTTGGCAAATGCATAATGAGACGAGACTACATTCCTCCGACAAGAGTCGTTGATCGATCACTCTGAGCCGAACCTATTCTTACTACCTCATATATCCAACTAATACCCTAATTGATTAATCTAGGACTAGGGGTGAGTTCTCGTAATGTTAACTACAATAGATGACAGTGCCTATTTGATAATTTACAACAGATGGATAATCTATTGCAACATATGACTCAATCCATTTGATAATTTACAACAGATGAGTAATCTATTGCAACAAATGACTTAATCTGTTTGATAGTTTACAATAGATTTGTGATCTGTCGCAACAAATGGCTTAATCTGTATGATAGTTTACAATAGATGTGTAATATGTTGCAACAAATTACATAATCTGTTTTATTTGATCCAATAGAAAAGACATCTGTTGCAACAGGTTGAACATTTGTTTATATATAATTCAATTGAGTTCATATGTTAGACTAATACCTTAATTGAATGTGAGTTCTCATAGGGTCAACTACAACTTCAATTGAGTATTTTGTCAATTGCATGATGAAATGGTACTGCATTCCTCCCGACCAAAGTCGGCGATCTATCACTCTGAGCCGAACCGATTCTTACTACCTCATATGTTAGAATAATACCTTAATTTATTAATCTTGGACTAGGTTACTAATACCTTGATTGAATAATCCGAGACTAAGGGTGAGTTCTCATAGGGTAAATTATTGATTAATCTAGGATTAGGGGTGAGTTCTCATAGGGTCAGCCACAACAGATGGCAACGCTTCTTAGATAATTTACAACATATGGGTAATCTGTTGCGACATATGACAATCCATTTGATAATTTACAACAGATGGGTAATTTGTCACAACAAATAACTTAATCTGTTTGATAATTTACATCAGATTCGTAACCTGTTGTTACCTAATCTGATTGATAATTTATAATAGATAAGAAATCTTTCGCGACATGTTGAACATTTGTTTCTTACACTTTCAATTGAGTTCATATGTTAGATTCCTAAATTGATTAATCAAGGTCCAGGGGTGAGTTTTCACAGGGTCACCTCCTAGAGTACTTGGTCAACTACAACTTCAATTATTTTTATATGATTTTAAAAACTACGCATATATTTTATGATTTTAAAAATAATTAAGATCATTTCGGACCAAATTAACATTTTCAAAACTACTTGTCATTCTTTTTCAAAATACAAATCAATCCATACAAAATGTTTCATCATTTGAAATCTCAAGGTCTGGCAGTTTCTCTCTCATTCTCACTCAACAATACAGTACATACAACAGCTACTCAATAAATTTACTCAACCCTCCACAATAAATCGCTTTTCTTCTCATTTCCAACCACATAGGTATTATTTTCGACATCATTCTTGCTTGTATTAGTCATTTTCTTTGCCTTCATAGGCAACAGAGTTCGAGAAGAGCTCTATATTTATTTTTTATTTTTTTTCTAAAAAATAAGGGTTTTTAAGTTAATGATAAAAAATAAAACTTTTAGTTGTATTATCTTCGAGAATGGGTTTACAATTTTGAGTTTTGATGGTAAAATCATAGGAAAAACTTGAGAAATCTCTAGTTTCCGTCGCAGTGTTCCATTGACTATCGTGGTATAGTTGGATGGTATTGGTGGTGGTGATGGTGGTGTTTGTGGTCGTCGTGGTGGCAACGGTGGTGGCATTGGTTGGTGGTGTTTGTGATGGTGTTAGTATTCGTGGTGTTTGTTTGTTTGTTGGCATTGGTTGGTGGTGGCTGTTGGTGTGTCGATATTAGTGGTGTTTGTAATGAATTTTTTAAAATCTATGCATACATCAACTGTACTGTAATTTTTATTTTTCTTTGTCTATAGGTAAAACATGTCTCCCAAAAGAAAAGAAAGTAAAAGTGGATCAACGTCTGACCACTCAAAAAAAAGGCTACAGTACAAAGGGATTCGAAGGATCTTCCTGAACAATCTCAGTTAGGGAAAAGTGAAGTTGAAGAGAGATGTGAAAACAACGTTGAGGGAGGTGGACAAGGGTCCGTAGATGGTGATGAATAAAATGAAAGTGAGAAAGAGGAGGAATTGGAGAGTCAGAAAGAGAAAGAGGATGATCATCAACATGCTGATAATGGATCACCGACGGGGCGTGAGTTAATATCTGCATCCCAGAATGATCCTGTCAAAACTTTTAGTATTGACAAGTTTGAAGTTGCGATGCCGATAAATGACCCAGAAGGAAAACAACTAACTGGTCAAATTGTACTTAAATGTCAGATGGGGAAAATTTTTGAACATTTTATGAAAATTATGAAGAACGTAAACATAGGCGAACTTTTTAAGAAGAGCTGCTTTGGACGCTTTCTTGAGCTGCCTGAGGACTCCTCTTCCCGTATCTGTTTTCCTATGATGATGGTATATGGTCTTCTCAAGCGCAGGATCAAGTACACGTGGGATGATAAAGATTCGGAGGGGGGGCAAAAAGAAGATGGATGAAATCTGGATCAACTACTGTGGCATGCCTGTTTGTTTTGGCTTGCAAGAGTTTGCCATAGTGAAGGTCCTGAGATGCCATCGCCCAGAAGGACCACCACCCCGCAAAACATCCAAGGCAAGAAAATGCAAGGGAAAAATAGATGGGTTGTTTGACATTGCTCGACGTGGCTACAAAGCATTGGATTTGTTGACAGATCTCGAGGATAAAACTATACCAGAGCAGTACAGGGAGAAATTGTGCTTAGTTTGGTTTTCCCATTCGGTTATATTGACAAGAGACATCAACAAGGTCCTAGAAGATGATTTTTTGGCGCGTGCTGAGGATTTTGATAAATTCAACAATTATCCCTAGGGATATGACAGCTTCTACTTGACTGTCCAATATTTACTGACAAAGCTATCCTCAGGGATGACCACATTATATGGATTTTCTTGATCTTTCATGGTAAAATTAATCACTAACATTACTTATCCATTAATTTATATTGAATATAGTTATTATGATTTTTTTTGCTTGGTTCCTGTTTATAATTTTTAGGCTTGGGCATTTGAAGTCATTCCTCACCTCCGAAAGCAGTTAATAGATTACCCGAATGAGGTTTATCATCCAAGGATGTTTAGGTGATTGGCTGCAAAGAGCAACACCAATATTAAGGAGGCTGATCTCTTTAACCCTTTGGATGATCCAGTACGTCTTCTTCAAGTAAAATATTTCTACTCAAAGATAAGAAAGATATTGAACAGATGTTATACTGGTGCATGAGATGTTATATTTGATGCACCAGATGGGACATCTATTGAGACGAGGTATCTTGCATCAGATTACCCATATGTGGCTTTGGTTCTCTGAACCCGACTCCTAAAAGATTAGCCATCTACTGTAAATTATGCAACAGATGTTTAATCTGATAACATATCGTTCATTTGTTACGACGTATAGATCATCTATTGCATAACAGATTACCCGTCTTGTGCAGCTGTTGCAACAGATGATTGATATTGTGCATCAGATTATCCATGTGTTGCTCAGTTTCTCTAAACCAGACTCAAATGAATTTTAACTATATACTGCAAACTATGCAACAGATAAGTCTTCTGTTTTAAATGTAGCCCAACTGTGAAAATTATTATATTATATGATTTAAATACATCTGTCTTTTTTTTTTCTTTTTTATAGCTTGTACATCCATGGATCCTGCCTACTGAGGAAGAGTCGGTGATGACTTCTTATATTACTCTAGGTCATGTTGATACTATTTCAGACCCAATGGTGGAGTTAATAAAGAAGGAATTGGCTGGAGCAACATCCATAAGAAGAGCAGTTAGGCAAGGTCAGCCAAATGTTGAGGCTCTTCATGACCAACCTTTTACTAAGGCAGATCCGGGTGCTTCTTCTGGTGGAGTTGTTGGTGTTGGTGGCAGGCATACTGATCCTGCTACCACTCGTGATGATGAGCATGTTGATTCTCAAGAAAGAACAAATATGTTTGAAAACACCTATCTTCGCCCTTACACAGGCCCCTCTCACCCCTCTTCACCCTTGTATTCTCGTTGCGAATGTGATGAGTGCAAGAACAGACAGTATAAACTCTTTGAAAAGTAGAGGCTATCTCTAAAGCTATCGAGGTATTCAAATCCAAGAGGTGTGTCATACCATCAAAGAAGGTGAGAGAGCCACACACTCCTACAACATTGGTTAGGAGAAAGAAAAAAGAAATTAGAGACGTACTCTCCGCTCGAAAATCAAAAGAAATTGCAATTCCTCCCTCTACAAAAGTTGTTGAAGTTAAGGGGCCAGTCAAGAAGGTAGACATATACGCGGGACTTGGCGCTGATGAGAAGAGGGATCTGCGATAGGCCAAGAATGCCAAGCCAGGCGCACTAGATTACCCCAGGCCTCCCTTTTCTCCCTAAGACTTCCAGACTATGACTGATATGCGTATGCCGTACGAGGATAAGGCAAGTTTACTTTTCCTAACCTAGCCCTTCTAATCTACCCCGTGAAGAAGAAGCTACGTAAAAGATTTCACATCTATTGCAATAGCTGGGTATACTGGTGTAACTGGTTGTGGTTCTGTTGCAACTTATTATCCATCTATTGCATAAGTTGCGTTGGATTATTGATTCAGAGAACCCTATGCAACAGATGGACCATCCGTTGCATCTTTACAATTACTAACCTATTTAAAAATTGAATTCTTTAAAAATTGACTTCTTATCTCACAGTATGTTGACATAATTCTCTACCTCATGAGGAAAAGGCAATTAACGAACCGGGAAGCTTATGATGCTGCCGATAGAATAATGAACCTCGACTTCTACAAGAAGCTCAAGTATAGGTACGATCGACTCAATGGAGAGGCGTTATCCCTTGGCGTAGGACTTGATTTCCTAGTTCCTACGTTGGTCTTGGATGAAGAAGAAATGTTAAGATATGTTAGAGGGGACAGGCCAAATCCACTCGGCAAGAGCTGGACCGAGGCAAAAAGGATTCTTGCAATCATTAACGTGAACGACATGCATTATCGAGCTGTTGAGATACTAATCGAGGAGGGAAAGATTAATGTTTATGACTCCAATGTACCTCCCGTCGATGATTTCGATCTTTTTCTTCTCGTGGAGACACTGATGGTGTTGTTGTCCATCTTGTTGAGGGAGAGTAAACTGATGAATCATTTTCCAAAGGAAGTGTTGATGAAGAAATCATGGGATTTTGAAGGTCGAAATAGGGGAATGATCCTTCAAAAAGATGATGCCGCTAAAGCGAGCAGCTCGCACGCTCTTGCTCACATCGAATCTTTGCTGACCGACACAGAAATGGCCGAGCCAACGACTTTTCTGTGTGACAACGCTGTGGCAAACCTGCAAGAGGTCTGGGTTTATGGAGTACTAAATGGACGCTTGAAGCCTGTGTATATAGAAGAGCCTGTGAAATAAAAATTTTTAATTTCAAATCACCCTTCACTTTATTACATGTACATGTAGTGGCAGTAATTTTTTCTGATGAAATTTGAGTTTTTTATAATGCAATAGATTAGATTGTCAATCTGTTGCAACAGTGGAAAGACCTGTTTGAATAATCTAATAATCTAAGTCTAATCTGTTGCAACAGTGGAAAGACCTGTTTGATAATTTCTATGAATAATCTAATAATCTAAGTCTAATCTGTTGCAATAGTGGGAAGATCTGTTTGATAATTTCCACAGATGACCTAAATTTTACAACATATGCCTAAATCTTTTTGATATTTTTCAACAGTTGCGCTTGAATATCCATGTGCTCATTGACAACAAACCAGTAGCAAATACATACACCACCATGAAAATTTCAGCAATTAGGCTTCAATATCCATGTGCCCAACAATACCAAACCAGTAGCAATAACGACAACAATGTAGTATCTTCTTGCTCAATTTTGTTTCTCTTCAGAAGCCTTGACTTTGTTCAACAAATCCCAGATTACACGATTTGCTTGTGAAGGATGTCGTTCTTCATACCAATCAAAGTAATAGCATCCACCCAATTTCTATAAAAAAGAGAATACAATTACAAGTCAATAATTAATCAGTTAATTAAATAAAAAAATATTACCTTTGAAATCTTACAAGTAAAAAATCTACGACTCGGATTTTGTTGAGTCCAAGAAGTCTTTAACAGAACTTCATGACCGCACTTACAATAGCAAAAATCTTTATCACAAAAAATAGTGGAAGATGTGCTCGACATTGTCAAGGTCGGTTGAAAAAAATAAAAATAATAATTTGAAGAATTTGGATAGATAAAAGAAGATGACGATGAAGAAGAAGATTTGAAAATTTAGGGTTAAATTTTAGGAGGAAGATGAATATATAAGACAATGGGGGGGAGGGAAATGACCGTTGGGGGCCAAGTGACGGCAAGTCAGCAAAATGTGTCAGGACTGACACTAACACATTTGATGCCTATTTTATTTTACGCGTTTAAAATGAACATGTCTACTTGATGCCTATTTTATTTTTGGTGTTTGAACTGAACACCGTTGATGGGTTGCGCCTTTTTTATTTCAATTCACTTTAATCTTTTTACACGTAGTGGCAATTTTTTATGTCCAACAAAAGTTGAATTTTTATAATACAACAGATTCTCCATCTGTTGTAACAGTTATCCTACCTGTTCTGACATATAGTTTATCTATTGCAATAGGTTGGTCATCTGTGGCATTATCTCGATATTTTTATCTAAAGTCCATCTGTTGCAACAGTGGGAAGACTTGTTTGATAAATTCCAACAGATAACCTACCTGTTGCAACATATGTATAAATCTGTTTAATTATCCCAATAGATGTGTCGTCTGTTACAATAGATAAAGTCCATCTGTTGCAACATATGTCTAAATCTATTCTTTTTTTCCAATAGATGTGTTATCTGTTGCATTATCTTGATGTTTTTTATCTAAAGTCTATCTGTTACAACAGTGGGAAGAACTATTTGATAAATTCCAATAGATCACCTATCTGTTATAATATATGTCTAAATCTGTTTGAATTTTTCAATAGATGTGTCGTCTGTTGCAATAGATATATTATCTGTTGCAATATTTGAATCTAGTATTCCTTTTCAATTAATAAGTTCAAATCTAAGGAATAAATAAAATTGGTAGACAAAATAAAATAAATCGAAGCCTTCATAAATTAGTTGAAATAAGTCAATGAATAAATGAAATGTAAAAAATTTCTTATGGGCACAGATCTCAACAAATACATCAACAACAATTAAGTATACTGCCAAGTACTGCTTTGACAGGCTCAAGCTATAAAGATCTACTCAGTATGGACAAGTTGTTCTTCATCTGGTACTATGGAATTCGGCTTTGCTTGTCGTGGATCTTCATTGTCTCTTGCGTATGGTTTCTGTGCTTTCTGTTCTTCATATTTCCATAAAAAGAGTAGAATATTATCAATGTTGTTCAGCAGTAGCTTCTTCTACATCCACCTGGAAAGCCAGAATTGGTCAATGCTAATCACGGAGATACAATAAAATGGAAAGAGATAATTCATCTCTTCTAGTAAATCAAACAGGTCTTCCTCCCGTTTTAAATTGTCCCAAACATGTTATATTTTTGTTACAAAAATGAATCAACTGTTGGGAAAAATTTCTACTTGAGAAAGACCCTGTGTGATAATTTCTAATGGATGAACCATCCGTTGCAACATATGAATCATCTGTTGCAGCAGCTAGGTCGTCTGTTGGTACAAATAAAATCTGTACGAAGAGCTGTTTGATTTGCTAAAATAGACGAGACATATGTTGCACCAGATAAAGTATCTGGTGCAACAGGTTAGTCAAATGTTGTAACAGATGTATATATCTGTTTGATAATTTTCAATAGATATGTCATCTGTTGAAACAGATATGTGTCTGTTTGTTTTGTCAGTAGGAAGACATATAATATATTCACCTTCTTCGGCTCGTGCTGCTCTCCTTGGGACATTGTACGTTGCTCAGTGCAACACGCAAACAGAGGAGTTGTAATTTTGCTTTTCTGGATGCCTAATAATGTCCTGGAAATCACTCTCCTTCTCCTCTTAGCCCTAATATCTATGGAGTGGATGGAAATAAAATCATCTTTGATGGAATGAGACCCCTCTTAGATGTCAATTCCTTTACAGAAGCAGTTAATGCATTAATAGCATTAATCACTACATCATGTTTCTC
>NW_025843610.1:0-7455 GCF_002878395.1 Capsicum annuum | reverse complement strand
TTCTCAAATGCTCTCTCAACTATACTATTCCCCTTAAATACCATACTCATTTGATTCAACTTATAATTCTCATATTGGCACTGCGAATTCTTTCTACTAAGGTCTAAACTAAACTAAGTTCTCTCACCATGATCAAGCCTAATACTAAATCACAAGATACAACATGCCAAACCACAATACTAGTCTAAACCACAAGGTTCAATATTCTATATCTTCTTAGAGCTCACACCCTAAGCATAACATGCCTTACTACTTCAATGACTAATTTAAAACTCTTGATATGAATTCACTAGTGCATATTGCATACATCATCTTACACCCAACATGACATTCAAGCCTATCATTAAAACCACATATAACTTTAAGGCAAATACCCCTAAAGGCATACTCCACATATTCTCGAGATTAAGCCATAATTTCATCATTCTAAGATCTACAAATAAATGCTAAACTCACAAGAATAAACTAATTTTGAACTTACCGACTTCATTCTTGAACAACCCATCCATATGCCATCCTTAATTCCTAGCTTCAAAAATCATCATCAAAGACTTACACTCTCATTTGCAACCATATCTACATCTCTAATCACATAATCATAGCCTACCAAGATCACACTTTTACACTTATATTTTTCCCAAACCATGAGGATAAAATCATACTAAAAAGACTCAACATCTTCAATCATAACTCCTTAACTTAGCTATCAAGAACAACATAAATTATCTAACTAGCCTTTCTCCACCTAGCATCTCAACGTTACTACTAACCACATAATATGCAATAATCCTCAAAAAATAATGCATCCCCATAGCACCTTGGGCATACCTCTACACCATAGTTAATTACGAACACATAATCTTATACTCTTGCATACACTGTTCAGGCCTACTAGATCACCTCTATATAACTAGCATCAACAACCGAACCATCGACTGTTCAAACTTAATGTCTAGAGATAAAGATGATTTGCAACCCAATCTCACACACAATTTTCACTTCAAAACTATAGAACATAGCATTAAGAAAAACTAGTACGCAATGACAATCAATCATAATCATATGGCCTATCTTATTCATAATCTGTTAACACATCCTCCTTCTTCACATCATTACTATTTACCCATCTTCACACCTAAATTACTTTCACAGCTCTATAAATTTCAACTAAACTTCCTCTTGCAATCTCAGGAAAGCCTAAATTAACAATACTCAACCACCAAGTACTTCCATCAAAACCTATATTTTCCTAGCACAACAAATATCATCAATAACTCTTTTCATACTTCAAGCAAACAATAATCCACCTTAACTAATAATATCCTTCTCTAACTTCACTAAACTAACAAAGAAGGGTATAACACTTCATTACTAATTCAATCATAAGCAAAAATTCAGCTATACATATTCAATAAATCGCCCTTACCACCATTTTTGCCACTACACTTCTAAACCCACAAGTTCAACTAACACAAGACTTTTAACTAAACGTTACTACTTCTGTCACTACACAGAAACCCATCAACTAACACCAAAACAACAAAATAAATAACAAGTTGCTACTTAATTGAAATAGGTCTCACACGGCTTCACTAGACTTTGGTTTTGTATTTTGAACAAGAAAATTAGATGAATAACAAAGAAACTATGCTAGTGAATCGAAATAGGCCTCACACGGCTTCACTAGACTTTGATTTTTCACAAACATAATGATAACAAGATTACATAATACAAGAGATAGAAACTTGACACACAGCATTCAACGATCTAAGAATACACCTTACTTTGTCTTAATTAAATAACTCATAAGAACAAGGGTATAACTTTAAATATGATGGACTTATAACATACTAGAAGGCTCTTCTTAAGCCGCTTTATGAAACTTTTGAAACTTCTGCTAGCAATTATAAAAGCATTATCTGGGGAGGAACTGGAACTTGTCGAACATGTTACTTCAAGAACATAGATAGAGAAGTATAGATTATCATTATGGATTATGAGGAGAAATTCGAAAGCACATCTGACTCAGGCTTTGTGCACAATTTCTACAGGCCTGATAAAGCACTTCAATTTTCGGAACTCAAAAGTACTGACAGGATACTTTCTAGCTCTCTTAAAGTCCCATAACTATCTATGGATAATGAAGCTCAACTGTTTCTGATACCTTGGAAATTAGGCAGAGATGGTCTGACTAGAGTAAGATAAGATCTGTATAAGTTTCTTGGAGAACTTTTCTATAGCATGATTTAAGACTTGAAAGAATGGAGACATTTCCTAAATGCCCTGTAGCCTCTTGAAGAAAAGTACAGATGTCTCTGTACCGTTCTGCAAGACTCCACTAGACACGACTTCATAAAAACCCTAGGACACTTGAACTTTGTGCTCTGATACCAAGTTTGTAACACCCCAAAATTGGATTTCGAGATGTCACACGGTGCTTAGGATCACAAGTGACCCCAAGCTAACCCTTCTACGGGAATAACTCATAAGCAACAAAACAAAAAGTATAAATCTATACAAATCTGTAGAAAATAACTCTTTTCTGAATATGATAGATACAAAACTAAATTTACAATATTACAACTCTGCTTTTACAACCAAAACTGAAATAGAATACATCAACTTCTACTGACTGTCTATGAAGCCTCTGCTAGTACTGACTGTAGGTAGCCGGGTCATGACTCCCTACTAACCCAACTCAATACGAATGAATAAAGAAAATACAACACTTCTCGAACTGTATAACTAACTCAAGCCCTTGAATCAAAAGGACTCATCACCTGCTGACTAGATGATGCGAACTGACTGGATCTAAAGATGTACACTATACCTTGTACCTACATTCCAAGAAAATGTAGCCCACATACGAATATATGGGTCAGTACTATGAAAACGTACCGAGTATATGGGGGAGCATGAAATAAACATATTTATATGCATATATATATATATATATATATATTTAACGATCATGTCATAACTTTTCTTTCCAAATCATGCAGGACATTTGTAAATGGCTCATAAAGCTTGAAAGAAATCTATAATTTGAAATCATACACAATGAATGGTAAAACATGACAATCTAGATATCATGAGCCATTACACTTAATTCAAATATCAAGATTCTTTTCTTATTCTTTCATCAAGCAATCTTAGTGAAATATGGAATATTCAATACATCATAAATCTACATTTCAAATCTCTTCTAAATCAGTAAAATCAATCTAAGAATGAGGGATGACTCTTTGGGAGGTTCTTCTAACCAACATGTACACCATGTGAGCACCCATGATATCCCATGACTTGCCTCCGTAAGGTTAGGGCTGTTCTACCCTTACCATCGGTGTAGAACAATCTCATCTCAGTGATCACTATCTCAATTTTTCACATATAGTGGAAGTCAATGTCTCAACCTACGGTGACACGTAGTTCTGGGGTATGAAACCGTAGTAACATACCCAACTCGGTGCAAAATACTACTCCTAATACTATGCTAAAAAATCTCAAGAAAAATCCACTTTAAGGGTAATCTTATAGTTCTTAAGTTAAATAAATGATAAAATCCATAACTCGTTTCATAAAGTGGATTTTAACTTTGTTGTGACCAAAAGGTCAAATCTTTCTATACTTCATCAAAATAGTCAAAATATGGGTGCATGTAGCACATAAATTCTCAAAACAACAATCTCAATGTGGGTTAATGACCCTTATAGCGATACTTAATTAAAACATTTCAACCTTTATGCTTTATATCGCAAGCATGCATAATTTATACGGAAATCTGAAAAATTTCAGCCTTTAATCATTACAATAATCTCAAACTCAAGGAGTTTATTTTCTAAACATTCAAAATAATCATAGTATCTTGAACAAATACATAGGATAAGATTTATCACTTCAAATTCATGATAAAACATGTAAAAATCGTGTATCTTTGTAAAATAATGCAAACTTTGGGCACAAGAACGAAAGGGTGTTCTTGTTCATAACCCCACATACCTTTATGGTAACGGATTCATTAAAAGATTGGACCCTCAATGTTGATTGTGTAACCCTAGTTGTTTTTCTCCTTTAGTGCTCTTGGATGATGAACTTAGACTGCTAATGGGTTATGATGTGTTTAGAATTTATTAAATTCGTAAGGTTAAGTTTAGGGGTGTGTAAGGAGTGCCAAAAGACTTAATTGCCCTCAAAATAACCCAAAAACGGAGTGTTTAAGTCACTTGAAGCCATAAGATATGCATCGCATATGATATCGCCTATATTTATATAAGCGCCGCATATGATATCACCTATATTTACATAGGCGCCGCATATGCTATCGCATATGCTTTCCAGTGGCCATGTGTGATTGGTTAGGCGATGCACTCTACTTCGCAAAGCCATAACTCCTACCTCGGGTGTCGGATTTTGGTGAAATTGGTATCATTGGAAAGCTAATTTGATTCTCTATAATTTTGTGGGTAGAAATATGCATAAATACCACATATTTATCAAGTTATGCTCATTCAAAGATGACCCTTATGAATTCAAACACTAAAACTTGATGGATTTCGAAACTCTTAGCTTGTACTACCTTAAGTGACTCATATAACCACACTTAACACATCATAAACACTCTTATAACTAGGGTAATCTTGGTAATTTAGGTTCCCAAATATGGCCTACAAAATTAGGATTTTCACATATACGAACAATGGTTCATTTTTTAGCTTAAGAAAGCGCGGGGCATTACACGAACCTACTATTTTCCTATCCATTTCAACACATCATAATTCTATCACATTTCATATCGACAATAAATCAAAATTAATCCAAATCTATCTTGTTCGTTGCTTTTTAATTCCCACTCGCCAACTTTCTTTTATCAATCACGCCATCAAAATTATTCAAATTTGTTTCAGATATGGCCAAAATAGCATCATCAAGCACATAATCATAAGATCAACAAAATCCAACAATCATGATCAACCCACACATAATCACAAATAATTCATTAAAATCAAGATAAAATGAAGAGAACAGGTTAAAGAAATAGACCTTCATAGAATGTTTTTGTTGATAATAAAGAAGTTTGAAAATCAAAATCCTCGAACGGAGAACCCCAACGACGAACAGACCAAATTAGTGTCTCAAAACTACCATCCAAACAGATTTAAAATCAATAGAGAAACCTCAAAATGAATAACCCCGGATTGGTATCGAAATCCAATGACAAAACTCGAACACAATTCTCGACTGCAAAAAAAAACTAAGAACCTCGACGAACCCAACTCTGGCGAGTCACAATAATGAAACTCGATGAGAACAAGATGAAGTTGGGTGAAACCAAGGCGTTCTCCAATCAAACTTACCTGAAAGTCACCAGAAACAAAAGAATCTTAAAGTCTTGAGACTAGATAGAACAGACGATCAACTATAAATAAAATTCGGCGAAAAGGTGTCTAAAAAACTCGAGAACGACTACCATATTGCGTCGGCTTCACTATTTTTTGCCAGGTATGCATCGATTATGCCATTTCACTATTTTTCCATACTGAGTATGGGTGTTTATCAGTATTTTTGTATGTTTGTGTGCGCATCAATTTCGTGTGGCATGTGTGTGTATGATGGAGAATCAAAGAGAAGCAGATGAGGGTCTCCTCCTCCTCTAGTATTTCATGTGTGCTTATTGATGTAGAAGATGATATGTGTCTGTAAATATGGTGAGATAAGTGTGTGTTGGTGTCAAAAAAAATGGAGAGTATGAGGTGTTTTTTTCGTCCCTTCTTCTTCCTCATGTATGTGTGTGAATATATCTATACCCTCCAAAAATGAAAACAAAAATCCTCCCCCACCTTCCTAGAAGGTTCCTCTATATGTATTGCCTTTGTGGCCAAGAAAGTGGAGGGGTCATGTGGGGTAGGGGTATGGGGTAGTGAGGGTGGTGAGGTGAGGGGTGAGGTGTTGTTTTTTAACTGGAAGGTAAGGGTTAGGTGTCTATTTCTAATTGGGTGGGTTGTTGGAATATTTAATATAAGACAAATTTAATTAGGATTTGCTATTTGAATAAAAAATGAAAAATAAATAAATAAATAAATAAGTGAAAGATGAGGTGGTTATTTATTTGTTTTACTTGTGGAAAAATTACCACGTGGATAGGATACGCGGTAATATGGGGTAAACGGTAAAACTAAGTTGTGAAGGGGACAAAATTACGTGTCTACATCATGCCCCATTTGGATGTAAACACAAGGTGTTTTCAGACAAAGAAGTAGACAACAAGACAGAATTTTATCCCGATCGTTATTCAATGGAAGAAACTGAAGGAAGCATGACAACCGAGTCTTGACTTAGGAGATCCTACCTACCCACATTATGAGGGAATCAAGTGACAAGTATCTCAAAGGATTGGGAAGGAGATGGACTATACTGAGTTGGAGAGTCGAGTGAGGTCCCCTCTAGGTTTCGATCCGCGGCCCAGTTATTACATCAAAAATGAAAATTACAAGTTGACATCTAAATGAAATTACAAAATCCTATCTACGCAGCTTTCCTTGACTCTTGAATCGCTACTTCATCACCCTGCTCTTCAGGCGGGCTCCTGACGTGATTTCTTCAACTTGTTGCCTGGCTTTCAATTTCTTCATCTTGCTGCTTGAATTTAAACTTCTTCACCTTATTTCTTGACTTTTGACTTCTTCACATTGTTGCTTGACTTTTCATTTGTTCGCCCTGTGCTTCGGACGGGTTCCTGACTTTCAACTTCATCACCCTGTTTTTTAGGCGGGCTCCTGACTTGCCATTTCATCACCCTGTTCTTCAGGCAGGCTCCCGACTTACAATTCCATCACCCTGCTCTTCAGGCGGGCTCCTAAAATCAAAATCAAAACTCAAACGAAAATTATCCTAAACAGAAATTATGATAAAGAAAGGTTTCATTTTTCTGAAAGTAATGTCCCATTCTCCAGGAGGGTCCTGAACAAAAGGCAAATTCCTATATTCCAGGAGGGTCCTGAACAGAAGGTAAATTCCCATTTTCTAGGAGGGTCCTAAACAAAAAGTAAATCCTATTTTTCAGGAGGGTCCTAGACAGAAAGTAAAGTCCCATTTTTCAGGAGGGTCCTGAACAGAAAGTAAAGTCTTATTTTTCAGGAGGGTCCTGAACAGAAAGTAAGATCCCTGGTTATGCTTTCCAATAACAGCTGAACTCAATGAACAAAACTTTGCCCCTATTTCATCAAATAAATATTTTTCAGTTGAAAGCTTAGTGGTGGTTTGCAGTACTTGGCTTTCTAGGCATCTGCTCTAGCAGTTGTTTATTTCATCTTTGTTTCAAATTACTGACACTTGCCCCTATTTTGTCGCATTATTGACCCAGAACAGATTGGGGAAATGCCTTTGACTCAAATTCCAAGCTTCTATTTTACCATGCCTCTGAGATACACCTTTTGACATTTGATACTCCCATGAATC